>NC_086449.1:282958646-283258646 GCF_028390025.1 Pseudophryne corroboree
TGCCGCACTATTCCCCCACACCGCCGCGCTGTGTACTGACAGTGCAGCAATGCAGGAGAACCTCACCGCCGTTGCGGTCATCAGACAGAGCAGGAAGAGGAGGACACCGGGGCAGCACTATTCTCCCACGCTGCTGCACTGTGTACTGTCAGCGCGCCAGTGCAGTGGGGATCCCGCCGCTTACTGTCAGTGCGGTTCGCAGCCAGTGTAAACCGGCAAGGAGGAGAGGAGGGAAGGCAGAGGTCAGCCACTGTGCCCCACATAAGGAGGCTCCCTCACCCAACCGGAGCCTCAGGATGCGGCTGTCTCTGAGTGAACAGTGCTTCTCTGTTAAGCGCTGATTTCCTGTGCAGCTTGCTGCTGGTATATGACCTGGACCCCACTTCTCTAAATAAGTGGCGAAGGGCTCCTGAGGCTAAGGGAACTAGGTCCCATACATTTTTTTGAAATAAACCAGAACTAAAAGATAACTGAGCTGGAGCTCAGCCAGCAGTGACCGGCTTCCTCGGCACAAATTCAAAACTGAGGGATGATGGAGGATACAGGGGGAGGAGCCTGTTTCACTTCTTAGATTATTTAAAGTGCCAGCTCCCTGTAAGCCACCGTCATCACCCCACAGTCTTGAAGTTGTGCCAGTGTCCCCTAGTGGATGACTGAAAAATTCTGTTTTAGATACATTTCAGTGTTGCTGGATTTTTTTTTCTTTTTGCTTTTCTCTTAACGCTCTCTCAACATATCTAATGCACATAAACACATTCCATATTGCACATTCATCTCAACAGCAGCAACAAGGCCATAGCACGGCACACGTGCGCCCTGCGTCGCCACCAGAACATGTGATATTATGAAGAAGGGCCAAGACCAGGTAGCTGGGAACTGGGCATATCCAGAGCCGGCCGTAGGCATAGACAATCTCTGCAATTGCCTAGGGCATTTGCAATGCCTAGGGTCTGGCTCTGCTTTATAGTTGTGGTGTCTCTACATTTGTTCTGCCCGTCTGAGCTGAGATCGGGCAGCAGTCGGCAGGACAGCTCACACAGCTGAGCCTGCAGTGGGAAGAAGCGCCAAAGCAGGTGCAAAGGCTGGCTGCCAATTGCAAACATGTCCCCAATCACAGCCCATCATTCTACACCCTTTGCCCCCCCAATCAAAACCTGCACCTCATAACCTCTGTCTCACAATTACAGCCTGACACCCGTGATCAAAAATATACTGACCTCTATCCCCCGATCACAGCCCATCACCCCCAATCCTCTCTCTCAGTCACAGCCTGTCTCCCCACACCATCTGATCTACCACTGCTCACAGGATAATACCTCACACAATCTGCCACCCGCTCACAGCCTGTCACCCAACAACCTCTGCCCCCGAGTCACAGTCCATCACCCCACAACCTCTGTCCCTCAGCCTGTTACAACACAATCTCTGATACTTTTACATTTATTTTTATGTGGATCTGGTTTTTATGTAGTTTTGTGTGGCTCTAGTTTTTCTTTATGTATCTTCAGTGAATCTGGATTTTTTCATTGTATTTGTGCATCTTGTATTTTCAATGTATTTTTGTGGATTTAGTTTTTTGTTAAATGTTTATGTTAATCTGGCTTTTTTTAATGTATTTTTAGCAGATCTGATATTTTTAATGTATTGTGTGGATCTGGCATTTTGCAACATATCTTTAGGTAGATCAGGCATTTTCAATGTATTTTTTCATGGATCTAGCTTTTTTTTTTAAATGCAATTTTATGAGGATCAGGCATTTTAAGCATTTTTTGTGAATCTTGCTTTTTTCAATGTATTATGTGGACCTGGCTTTTTAAACACATCTTTATATAGACATGGCTCTTTCAATGCATGTATGGGTCTGGGATTTTCAATTAATTTTTATTTGGATCTAGCATTTTTAAATTAATGCCAGAGTTTTGCATACACTGCATCCAGTCCAGGTTTTAAGGATAGCCATGCTTGAGCACAGGTTTCTTTGATTTATTTTTTACTTGAAGCGGTGTGTGGCTTCATCACCCAGTGAACAGTGCAAAAATGGGGGTGTAGGACTTTGGACCCTCTCCAAAAGGAGAAGGGCCCCATTACTCCCCATTCCTTTAGAGCCAAAAGGCCTGAGGGAAAAAAAAGGGTCTTCGTGTCCCCACTTGCCGAAGCGCAAAATCCCCGAACCACAGAGCCAAAAGACCCCTTAGTCTTCAGACTTCCCTCCACCTCATGGCTCGGCGTCGTCCCTTTCTCCCCCATGGTTGGCCAAAGCTTCCCCATGGGAAACGAAAAACCCTCAGCCCTCCCCAAAAGGAGAGGGCAAAGGCAACAACAGGAGAGGGTGGTCCATAACGGTCTTACCTAAACCCCTACAAAAGTATTCAGCACAGGTGACTTAGTAGCCATGCTTGAGTACAGGTAACTCAACTTGATTTAACTATCCAGACTCAAGCATGGGATATCCTGAAAACCTGCACTATAATTTTCTCTTACGTCCTAGATGATGCTGGGGTTCCTTTTAGTACCATGGGGTATAGACAGGTCCCTTGGGAGCCACTGGCACTTTAAGAGTTTAATAGTGTGGGCTGGCCCCTCCCTCTATGCCCGTCCTACCAGACTCAGTTTAGAAAATGTGCCCGGAGGAGCCGGTCACAGCTAGGGGAGCTCTTAGGAGTTTTTCTAGTTTTATTATTTTTTGAGTTTAGTTAGGTACAGGCAGCCTGCTGGCAACAGCCTCCCTGCTTTGTGGGACCTAGGGGGGGAGTAGGAACCAACTCTTGAAGTTAATGGTTCTCTATCTCCGCTGACAGGACACTGAGCCACCCCCTAACAGAGCCAGAAGAAAGAAGAGTGGTGAGTACAGCGCCGGCAGCCCAGTTAACGGGTCGCCAGCGGAATTGGCGGCACGAGGGTGGGAGAGCAGCTCGGACAGGCTCAGCAGCACACTGTGTAGGCGCTTGAGGGGCGTCCTGGGCCAGCGCAAGTCACCCTAAAGTGGTCACTCGGCTAAAAGGGGCTAATACCTGCTGTTACCAACAAACACCTCAGGCCAGTATAAACAACTTAGTGCGGGGAGCCTCGCTCCCTTGCAAGGGGCGGGGCTTCCTCTCAGAGCGGATCCAACACTCACCAGCACCATTTTGTCCCTGCAGATCACAGGAAAGAGACGCTGACAGGGAGCGCTGCCCTCCAGATAACTCCAATACCTCTGCGGTACCAGGGTGTTATAGACAGGGGGGGGGGGGGGGGGGGAGTGTGATTATAGTACTAGTTACCCTATTAAGGTTAATTAGTCAGTGCCAGGCTTTTATCATAACTGCATACAGGGGCGCTGTGTGGCTGGTTCCTTATACTCTGTGACTCTCTGAAGGTACTCTGGGGGAAACTGTGTCTGACATTTTCCTGTGTGTGTATCCACTTTACCATGTCTAAGGACTCTGTGTCCTGTGCTGCAGAATGTGTATCTTCTCCTGAGGAGTCTATCCCATGTACTCAGGACTGCAATGTGCTTTCCGAGCCTTCGGAATCCGAACCCCCATGGGTGGATTCTTTAAGGGGAATGATATCCCAGATTTCAACAAGGATGTCACATACTGAGAGAGACGCAGTTTTTGAGAAAATCTGTAGAGGGTTTGAGGTATTCAGCTCACGCTACTTCCTCAAAAACCCCACCTACATACCCGAAAAAACGTACACTTGCCCAGATAATGCAAGCTGACACTGATACCGACTCTGATACAGGGGATGGTGATGGGGTTATGCAGAAAGGAGATGCATCCCTTGCTAGAGGGTTGCAGCTAATGATTGACGTCATTAGGGATGTTTTACATATTTCTGAGAAGGTACCTGAACAGGAGGAGGAATCTTATTTTACAGAAAATAAGAAATCCTCACTTACCTTCCCTGCTTCTAAAGAGTTAAACTCTTTATTTGAAAAATCCTGGGAAAACCCAGAGAAGAAATTCCAGATCCCTAAAAGAATTCTCATTGCTTTCCCTTTCCCTGAAGAGGATAGAAAGTGGGAAAATCCACCTATAGTACACGCTTCTGCATCTAGGTTGTCTAAAAAGGTGGTTTTACCTGTCCCTGGTTCAACCGCCTTAAAAGAGCCGGCTGACCGCAAGATTGAGACTATGCTCAAATCAGTATACACAGCTACTGGCATGGCTTTAAGGCCCACTATTGCTTGTGCGTGTATTTCTAAGGACACAGTAAAGTGGTCAGGCACATTACTAGATGAATGAGATACTATGGATAGGAGTGATATTGAATTGTTTTTACGTCACATACAGGATTCTGCAGGTTTCATGGTGGAGGCCATAAAGGACCTTGGCATGCTGAACGCAAGGGCTACTTCCATGGCAGTGTCGGCGCGCAGAGGACTCTGGCTACGCCAATGGTCGGTGGATGCAGAATCCAAGAAAAGTGTGGAGGGCCTACCCTTCATAGGTCAGGCTCTGTTTGGGGACGCATTGGATGCGTGGATCTCCACGGCAACAGATGGTAAGTCAACCTTTCTTCCCTCAGAAACACCACCGACTAGGAAATCTTATCCTGCATCTACACTGCAGTCCTTTCACTTTCGTTAGGGGTGGTCGGGGAAAATCCAGAAAACCTGCACCAACAGGTTATCAGGAACAGAAACCTGGTTCTGCTTCCTCAAAATCTTCAGCATGACGGTGGACCTCCCAGCCTGGAGATCGGGCAGGTGGGAGCGAGACTAAAAACTTTCAGTCACATCTGGGCGTTATCATGACCAGACCCCTGGGTAAGAGATATTTTTGCCCAGGGGTACAGGCTGGAGTTTCAAGAACTCCCACCTCACAGATTCTTCAAATCAGGCTTACCAGCTTCACTGACAGAAAGTGCTATCCTACAGGAAGCCATTCAAAAATTGGTTCAAACAAATGTTATTGTTCCAGTTCCACCTCACCTAAAACACAAAGGTTATTACTCAACCCTGTTTGTGGTACCGAAACCGGACGGTTCAGTAAGGCCGATATTAAACCTAAAGTCATTGAACCCATACTTGAAGGAATTCAAATTCAAGATGGAGTCTCTGAGTGCGGTGATCTCAGGTCTGGAGGAGGGGGAATTCCTAGTATCCCTGGATATCAAGGATGCGTACCTTCACATTCCGATCTGGCCGCCTCACCAGGCTTATCTCAGATTTGCGCTACTGGACTGTCACTATCAGTTCCAGGAACTGCCATTTGGCCTCTGCACAGCACTGAAGGTGTTCACCAAGGTCAAGGCAGAGATGATGCTACTCTTCCGCAGGCAGGGAGTGAACATAATTCCATATCTGGACGATCTGCTGATAAAAGCATCTTCCAGGGAGAGGTTGTTGCAGAGTATTGCTTTCTCAGCTTGACTACTCCAGGATCATGGGTGGATCCTAAACCTTACAAAGTCACATTTGGAGCCGACAAGGAGACTGCCCTTTCTGGGGATTATACTCGACACAGAAGTGCAGAGGGTGTTTCTGCCTGTGGAGAAGGCATTGGTGATCCTATCAATGGTATGGGATGCCATGAAGCCAGCCCGGGTATTGGTTCATCAGTGCATTCGCCTTCTGGGGAAGATGGTTAGCCTCCTATGAGGCTCTACAATATGGAAGATTCCATGCAAGGTCATTCCAACTGGATCTCCTAGACAAATGGTCAGGTTCACATCTTCACATGCACCAGCGGATACGCCTGTCATTAAAAGCCAGAATTTCATTCCTCTGGTGGCTGCAAACTTCTCCCCTACTCGAGGGCCGCAGGTTCGGGATTCAGAATTGGATCCTTCTAACAACCGATGCAAGTCTCAGAGGTTGGGGAGCAGTCACCCTAGGGGAAAACTTCCAAGGAAGTCTGGAATCCATTCTTCCGATAAACATTCTGGAACTAAGGTCCATATACAATGGCCTTCTACAAGCGGCGCATCTTCTGCAAGATCAAGCCATTCAGGTTCAGTCGGACAATGTAATGGCAGTGTACTACATAAACCGACAGGGTGGACCGAAGAGCAGAGCACCAATGTCAGACGTAACAAGAATCCTCCTCTGGGCAGAAAAGCACGCTGTGGTGCTCTCAGCAATTTTCATTCCGAGAGTGGACAACTGGGAAGCGGACTTCCTCAGCAGACACGATCTCCACCCAGGAGAATGGGGCCTCCAACCGGAGGTGTTCGCAGAGGTGACAAGCCGATGGAGTGTACCTCAGATAGACATGATGGCCTCTCGCCTCAACAAGAAGCTTTGGAGGTACTGTTCCAGGTCGAGAGACCCACAAGCAGTGGCGGTGGACGCACTGGTAACTCAGTGGATGTTCCAGTCAGTGTATGTGTTCCCTCCACTCATACCAAGGATTCTTAAACTAATAAAAGGAACAAGAGTTCAGGTGATCCTCATTGCTCCGGACTGGCCACAAAGGGCTTGGTACGACAATCTTCTGGAATTACTGCTGGAGGATCCGAGGCCTCTTCCTCTTTGCGAGGACCTTCTTCAACAGGGGCCGTTTGCCTATCAAGACTTACTGCAGCTACATTTGACGGCATGGAGGTTGAACGCCAGATCTTCCAGAAAAAATTTCTTCCCTCACTGAGGTTCAGACATTCTTGAAAGGGATTCTACACATTCAACCACCCTTTGTGCCTCCTATGGTACCTTGGGATCTTAATGTGGTACTGCAGTTCCTGAAATCTGATTGGTTCGAGCCCTTACAGGAGTTGAAGGTCAAGTTTCTTACTTGGAAGGTGGTCACACTGTTGGCATTAGCATCTGCTAGACGGGTTTCGGAAATTGGGGGCATTGTCATGCAAGAGCTCCTACTTGATTTTCCATGAGGATAGAGCCGAGCTCAGAACGCGGCAGCAATTTCTTCCAAAGGTTGTGTCAGCTTTTCATATAAACCAACCTATTGTGGTGCCAGTGGCTACTGACTCCTCAATTATCTCAAAGTCCTTGGATGTTGTGAGGGCTTTGAAAATGTATGTGAAGAGAACTTCTCGTCACAGGAAGTCGGACTCACTGTTTGTCCTTTATGATCCCAACAAGATTGGGTGTCCTGCTTCTAAGCAGCTGATTTATCGCTGGACCAGGCTTACTATCCAGCATGCTTATTCTATGGCAGGCTTGCCGTGGCCAAAATCTGTTAAGGCCCACTCTGCTCGTAAAGTGGGTTCTTCCTGGCCAGCTGCCCGGGGTGTCTCAGCTTTAGAGCTTTGCCGAGCAGCTAATTGGTCAGGGTTGAACACGTTTGATAAGTTCTACAAGTTCGATACTTTGGCCTCTGAGGACCGAAAGTTTGGTCAATCTGTTCTGCAGGAACCTCAGCACTCTCCCTCCCGTACTGGGAGCTTTGGTACATCCCCATGGTACTAAATGGAACCCCAGCATCCTCTAGGACGTAAGGGAAAATAGGATTTTAATTACCTACCGGTAAAATTTTTTCTCGTAGTCCGTAGAGGATACTGGGTGCCCGCCCAGTGCTTCGTATTCCTGCTCTGTTACTTGGTTAAGTATAGTTGGTTCAGTCGTTGCTGAATCGTTTCAAGTTGGTTAGCTTGGCTTTCCTTTTGTTATGTGTGCGCTGGTGTGAATCTCACCACTATCTGTGTATTTCCTTCTCTCAAAATACTGTATGTCCATCTTCTCCGGGCACAGTTTCTAGACTGAGTCTGGTAGCAGTGGCATAGAGGGAGGGGCCAGCCCACACTGTTAAACTCTTAAAGTGCCAGTGGCTCCCAAGGGACCCGTCTATACCCCATGGTACTAAATGGAACCCCAGCATCCTCTACGGACTACGAGAAAAGGATTTACCGGTAGGTAATAAAAAATAAGATTTTACTTACCGATAAATCTATTTCTCGTAGTCCGTAGTGGATGCTGGGGACTCCGTCAGGACCATGGGGAATAGCGGGCTCCGCAGGAGACAGGGCACATCTAAAAAGCCTTTTAGGTCACATGGTGTGTACTGGCTCCTCCCCCTATGACCCTCCTCCAAGCCTCAGTTAGGTACTGTGCCCGGACGAGCGTACACAATAAGGAAGGATCTTGAATCCCGGGTAAGACTCATACCAGCCACACCAATCACACCGTACAACTTGTGATCTGAACCCAGTTAACAGTATGATAACAAAACGAAGTAGCCTCTAAAAAGATGGCTCACAACAATAGTAATAACCCGATTTTTGTAACAATAACTATGTACAAACATTGCAGACAATCCGCACTTGGGATGGGCGCCCAGCATCCACTACGGACTACGAGAAATAGATTTATCGGTAAGTAAAATCTTATTTTCTCTAACGTCCTAGTGGATGCTGGGGACTCCGTCAGGACCATGGGGATTATACCAAAGCTCCCAAACGGGCGGGAGAGTGCGGATGACTCTGCAGCACCGAATGAGAGAACTCCAGGTCCTCCTTAGCCAGAGTATCAAATTTGTAAAATTTTACAAACGTGTTCTCCCCTGACCACGTAGCTGCTCGGCAAAGTTGTAACGCCGAGACCCCTCGGGCAGCCGCCCAGGATGAGCCCACTTTCCTTGTGGAGTGGGCCTTTACAGATTTAGGCTGTGGCAGGCCTGCCACAGAATGTGCAAGTTGGATTGTGCTACATATCCAACGTGCAATCGTCTGTTTAGACGCAGGAGCACCCATCTTGTTGGGTGCATACAATATAAACAACGAGTCAGATTTTCTGACTCCAGCTGTCCTTGAAATATATATTTTCAATGCTCTGACAACGTCCAGTAACTTGGAGTCCTCCAAGTCGCTAGTCGCCGCAGGCACCACAATAGGCTGGTTCAAGTGAAAAGCCGAAACCACCTTAGGGAGAAATTGAGGACGTGTCCGCAATTCTGCCCTGTCCGAATGGAAAATCAGATATGGGCTTTTGTACGACAAAGCCGCCAATTCTGAAACTCTCCTGGCTGAAGCCAGGGCCAATAGCATGGTTACCTTCCATGTAAGGTATTTTAAATCTACCGATTTTAAAGGCTCAAACCAATGAGATTTGAGAAAATTTAGAACCACGTTCAAATCCCACGGTGCCACTGGAGGCACTATTGGGGGTTGTATATGTAGTACACCTTTTACAAAAGTCTGTACTTCAGGCACTGACGCCAATTCTTTCTGGAAGAAAATTGATAAGGCCGAAATTTGAACTTTAATGGACCCCAATTTTAGGCCCATAGACAATCCTGCTTGCAGGAAATGTAAGAATCGACCCAATTGAAATTCTTCCGTTGGAGCCTTCTTGGCCTCACACCACGCAACATATTTTCTCCAAATACGGTGATAATGTTGTGCGGTCACATCTTTCCTGGCTTTAATTAAAGTCGGAATAACTTCCTCAGGAATGCCCTTTTCTTTTAGAATCCGGCGTTCAACCGCCATGCCGTCAAACGCAGTCGCGGTAAGTCTTGGAACATACAAGGTCCCTGTTGAAGCAGGTCCCTTCTTAGAGGTAGAGGCCACGGATCCTCCGTGAGCATCTCTTGAAGTTCCGGATACCAAGTTCTTCTTGGCCAGTCCGGAGCTACCAGTATTGTTCTTACTCCTCTTTTCCGTATAATTCTCAGTACCTTTGGTATGAGAGGCAGAGGAGGGAACACATATACTGACTGGTACACCCATGGTGTTACCAGAGCGTCCACAGCTATTGCCTGTGGGTCTCTTGACCTGGCGCAATACCTGTCCAACTTTTTGTTGAGGCGAGACGCCATCATGTCCACCTTTGGTTTTTCCCAACGGTTCACCATCATGTTGAAAACTTCTGGATGAAGTCCCCACTCTCCCGGGTGAAGGTCGTGTCTGCTGAGGAAGTCTGCTTCCCAGTTGTCCACTCCCGGGATGAACACTGCTGACAGTGCTACGACATGATTCTCCGCCCAGCGCAGAATCCGTGCAGTTTCCGTCATTGCACTTCTGCTTCTCGTGCCGCCTTGTCGGTTGACGTGGGCGACTGCCGTGATGTTGTCGGACTGGATCAGCACCGGCTGATCCTGAAGCAGAGGTCTTGCTTGGCTTAGGGCATTGTATATCGCTCTTAGCTCCAGTATATTTATGTGAAGAGACTTTTCCAGGTTTGACCACACACCCTGGAAGTTTCTTCCCTTTGTGACTGCTCCCCAACCTCGTAGGCTGGCATCCGTAGTCACCAGGACCCAGTCCTGTATGCCGAATCTGCGGCCCACTAACAGATGGGCCGTCTGTAACCACCACAGGAGAGACAATCTTGTTCTTGGTGACAATGTTATCCTCTGATGCATGTGCAGATGCGATCCGGACCATTTGTCCAGTAGATCCCACTGGAATGTCCGTGCATGGAATCTGCCGAAAGGAATCGCTTTGTACGAAGCCACCATTTTTCCCAGGACTCTCGTGCATTGATGTACTGACACAGTTCCTGGTTTTAGGAGGTTCCTGACAAGTTCGGATAGCTCCTTTGCCTTCTCCTCTGGGAAAATACCTTTTTCTGAACCGTGTCCAGAATCATGCCCAAAAACAACAGATGTGTTGTCGGAGTCAATTGAGATTTTGGAAGATTTAGAATCCACCCATGTTGCCGAAGCACTACTTGTGATAGTGCCACACTGGCTTCCAGCTGTTCTCTGGACTTTGCCCTTATTAGGAGATCGTCCAAGTACGGGATAATTAATACGCCTTTTCTTCGTAGAAGAACCATCATTTCGGTCATTACCTTGGTAAAGACCCGAGGAGCCGTGGACAAACCAAACGGCAGCGTCTGAAACTGATAATGACAGTCTTGTATCACGAACCTGAGATACCCTTGGTGTGAAGGGTAAATTGGGACATGTAGATAAGCATCTTTTATGTCCAAGGACACCATGAAGTCCCCCTCTTCCAGGTTTGCTATCACTGCTCTGAGTGACTCCATCTTGAACTTGAATTTCTGTATATACAGGTTCAAGGATTTCAGATTTAGAATAGGTCTTACCGAACCGTCCGGTTTCGGTACCACAAATAGTGTGGAATAATACCCCTTTCCCTGTTGTAGGAGGGGTACCTTGACTATCACCTGCTGAGAATACAGCTTGTGAATGGCTTCCAAAACCAACGTCCTTTCTGAGGGAGACGTTGGTAAAGCAGACTTTAGGAACCGGCGAGCAGGAGACCTTTCGAACTCCAGCATGTACCCCTGAGATATTATCTGCAGGACCCACGGGTCTACTTGTGAGTGATCCCATTGATTGCTGAAATTTTTGAGCCGACCCCCCACCGTTCCTAAGTCCACTTGTACAGCCCCAGCGTCATGCTGATGGCTTTGTAGAAACCGGGGCGGGCTTCTGTTCCTGGGTAGGGGCTGCTTGCTGCCCTTTCTTACCCTTTCCTCTGCCTCGCGGCAGATAAGACTGTCCTTTTGGTCGCTTTTTATAGGAGCGAAAGGACTGCGGCTGAAAAGACGGTGTCTTTTTCTGTTGGGAAGGAGTCTGAGGTAAAAAAGTGGATTTGCCGGCAGTTGCCGTGGCCACCAAGTCCGAAAGACCGACCCCAAACAATTCCTCTCCCTTGTATGGCAATACTTCCATATGCCTCTTGGAATCCGCATCACCTGACCACTGTCGCGTCCATAAACTTCTTCTGGCAGATATGGACATTGCGCTTACTCTTGATGCTAGAGTACAAACATCTCTCTGAGCATCTCGCATATAAAGAAAAGCATCCTTTAATTGCTCTAGAGTCAATAAAATACTGTCCCTATCCAGGGTATCAATATTTTCAGTCAGAGAATCCAACCACACTACCCCAGCACTGCACATCCAGGCTGAGGCTATTGCCGGTCGCAGTATAACACCAGTATGCGTGTATATACTCTTCAGTGTAGTTTCCAGCCTCCTATCTGCTGGATCCTTGAGGGCGGCCGTATCAGGAGACGGCAACGCCACTTGCTTTGATAAACGTGTGAGCGCCTTATCCACCCTAGGGGGTGTTTCCCAGCGCGCCCTAACCTCTGGTGGGAAAGGGTATAATGCCAATAACTTCTTTGAAATTGGCAATTTTCTATCGGGGGTAACCCACGCTTCATCACACACATCATTCAATTCCTCTGATTCTGGGAAAAATACAGGCAGTTTTTTAACCCCCCACATAATACCCCTTTTTGAGGTACCAGTAGTATCAGAGAGCTGCAAAGCCTCCTTCATTGCCGTGATCATATAACGTGTGGCCCTATTGGAAAATACGTTTACTTCCTCACCGTCGACACTAGATTCATCTGTGTCGGTACCCGTGTCGACTGACTGAGGTAAGGGACGTTTTACAGCCCCTGACGGTGTCTGAGATGCCTGAACCGGTACTAACTGGTTTGCCGGGCGTCTCATTTCGTCAACTGACTTTTGTAATGTGCTGACATTATCACGTAATTCCATAACCAAAGCCATCCATTCCGGTGTCGACTCCCTAGGGGGTGACATTACCATCATCGGCAATTGCTCTGCCTCCACACCAACTTCGTCCTCATACATGTCGACACACACGTACCGACACACACAGCAGCCACACAGTGAATGCTCTATTGAAGACAGGACCCTCCTAGCCCTTTGGGGAGACAGAGGGAGAGTTTGCCAGCACACACCAAAAGCGCTATACTGTATATAACAACCCTAGAAGGTGTTGTTTCTATATATGCGCTCTCAATATATAATTATATCGCCAATTTATGCCCCCCCTCTCTTTGTTACCCTGTTTCTGTAGTGCAGTGCAGGGGAGAGTCGTGGGAGCCTTCCTCACCAGCGGAGCCGTGCAGGAAAATGGCGCCGAGTGCTGAGGAGAATAAGCTCCGCCCCTTTTTCGGCGGGCTTTTCTCCCGGTTTTTCTAATAAACTGGCCTGGGTTAAATACATACATATAGCCTTAATGGCTATATGTGATGTATTTATTTGCCTCTAAGGTACTCTATATTGCTGCCCAGGGCGCCCCCAGCAGCGCCCTGCACCCTCCGTGACCGAGATCCGTGAGCCGTGTAGCAACAATGGCGCACAGCTGCAGTGCTGTGCGCTACCTCTATGAAGACTGAAGTCTTCTGCCGCCTGTTTCCGGACCTCCGTTCTGCCGTTCTTCAGCGTCTGTAAGGGGGATCGGCGGCGCGGCTCCGGGACGAACCCCAGGCTGACCTGTGTTCCGACTCCCTCTGGAGCTCAGTGTCCAGTAGCCTAAGACTTCAATCCTCCTGCAGGCAGGTGAGTTGCAAGTCTCTCCCCTAAGTCCCTCGTTGCAGTGCTCCTGTCGCCAGCAGGAGACACTGATTAGAAACCTAAAAAAAAACTTTTCTAACTAGCTCTTTAAGAGAGCCACCTAGATTGCACCCTCTCGGACGGGCACAAAAACCTAACTGAGGCTTGGAGGAGGGTCATAGGGGGAGGAGCCAGTACACACCATGTGACCTAAAAGGCTTTTTAGATGTGCCCTGTCTCCTGCGGAGCCCGCTATTCCCCATGGTCCTGACGGAGTCCCCAGCATCCACTAGGACGTTAGAGAAATCCTATTATCTGCTAGGGGACATCAAATTGTTTAGAGCCGGCTCTGGGCATGGCCTAAGGACGCTCCAGGCTGCCATTCTAGGTACCCACAAGCCTTGGTAGGTTGCCACTTCTGCAGCGATGGTGCAGCCGCCAGAGTCGCACATCTTGGGTATCGCCTTGTAAAAGCAGTAAATAAGCACACACCACACATACAACGCTTACACGACCCTTCAGCGATCACTTAAAAGAGAGACACCTTTGTACAACTGTTTATTAGCTTCCAGGTATCACTTCTATAGAAGACAACATGAAGAATCCGCCTCCTGGTAGCAGTGAGAACCATATGTGTTATATGTAATACCAGAAAAACCTGCGGCTCTCCAGATGTTGTTGAACTGCAAGTCCCAGCACACTATCCTGGAGAGTAACACTAAGCCGTCTTCCGGCAAAAGTCCAAGCCTCGCCTTCCACCTCTCTCTCCGGCAGGACTCGTCAGAGTCGGTGACAACAACAGCAGGTGTTCTACTACTACTTCCGCTTTCACGACGTCAGCGGCCTTGCTTTGCGGCAGCAACGCAGCCCGGGCCGGTCATGGACGTGTTAGAGGGGCTGTTCGGGAGCGATGGCGACTCTGATAATGAACAGAAGGCTGACGGTAGATCTCCGACAGGAGGTAGGAAGAGGGCACCGCCGCCCCGCACTGCAGCACCCGGCTTTACTACTTACCTCACCCGGGGACTTTCCTTATGTTACCAGCTGTATGGGCTCTGCGTGATGCCTGTAGCCCGGTGTCTTACCTCCCATCGCCGTATGCCAGCTCCGCTCTGCACACGATGGGCTCATGGGGGCCGCTCTGGGTTACTCTGTAGCCTGCCATTGCTACCTGTGGCACATGCTTCACATTACCCGGCTGGCAGCAGTAGATACCCAGCAGTATGTGGGAAGTGTAGTCTGTAGCACAGAGGGTCTCCCAGGTGTGTTTGTTATTTTTGTCTACTTTTGCAAACTAACATACACTTTGTGGGCTCAAATTCGGAACATGGGACACCCTGGGCTACTACTACTACCACCACCACCGCTAGGGTACACCTTTTAATGTTCTGAAGCAGTTTATTTATGCTAACCCAGGCGGTCCCATGCTCTGAACCCACTTTGTGTAGTGTAAGATGCTACAGATTTCAAATAGTGTTCTGCTCTGATTATATCAAGATCATATTTTATAAATTAGCTGTACTGTAATGGTGTGTAGAGTTTTTTTATACACTATTTACGTAAATTGACTATATGTTTAGTTTTATTTTGCTCTGATAAAATGTACCTAACTGTGGTTATTTAATGAAAGCAACATGTTTTTCCTAGTTGTTGACGTGCAAACCTTTCTCATACCAGCAGCCCTATGAATCAGAATATGAGGTGTTTTATTTTCCCCCCAAAAAATGGGTTATCCATTCGCTAACCGAATGCCACATTTAAAGTCTTTTCATTGTATGTGTGTGTCCTTACTGTGTATTCAGTAACTCCAAATAGTCCCTCTTGGTGCGCCAGGTCCTGTGCATGTCGGCTGCACAGGTGTTTTGTAGCTCAAAATGTGCATTTTATTTGCTTATTAAAACAACTGGGAGTGACAGAACTGCATTGCTAGCGTACACTGGGTGTGCAACATTTGTACATCTGTTTGTGGCTGAGTCTGAGATGGGTATTTGTCAAAGCTTTGCAAAAGAGAAAGTACCAACCAATCCGCTTCTAACTGCCATGTTAACAGGCTGTGTTTGAAATATGTCAGTTAGGAGCTGATTGGTTGGTACTTTATCTGTCTCCAAGCTTTGATAACTATCCCCCTGTATCTTTGTAAAAAGGGCTCAGATGCAAACAGTTGCAGTTTTTTCTCACACCGAGTTCTGTTGTTTTTCACCTGCAGCTTTGTGTTTAAAGCAAATTCCTGTGAGGCTAAAATCACAGCCTAGCTTCTCTGGTACACTGCGAACAGCTTTTCGCGGCAATGAAGATGTAAAATATAAAGAAAAGTATTGTATGCCTGTCTTGCGCTGTATTGAGTAAAGATGCCCAGTGTATGAGGACGTCTGTAAAGTAGTCTTCATTATGCAGATGTTTTTGTGCTAATATGTAGATTACATAAGCATTTCTTGTTATGGATAAAGACATTTTTAAATGTGTAATTCTTTCAAATTATTTTTTTTTGGCAGGCTCAGATTCTGGGTCCGGGTCCGACTCAGAACCAAGGAACATTGTCTCCGTTAGTACTCCATCTAGAAGCGAGAGCGAGCATGATGAGGAGGACGATGGACATGCTGCATTGAAGCCTAGCAACAAAGAACTATTTGGGGATGACAGTGAGGATGAAGCTGGATCACAACATAGTGGTAGTTACAACCGCTCAGAGAGGTCAGATAATCAGTCTGAAGCTAATGCTCACTCTGATCAAGAAGAAAATGACCAGTCAGATGCTGAACAGCACAGTGGATCAGAAAACTTTAATGATGAAGATGAGGATGGAGGGCACAGGTCTGACCACAGTAGCCATCGTTCTGATGCAGAAGGGTCAGAAAAAGATGCTCATTCGGACAATGAGAAATGGGCCAGGGAGGATAAGAGCGACCAGTCAGATGAAGAGGAGAAAATACAAAACTCTGATGATGAGATCCAGCATTCAGATGATGAAGGAAATATGCAATCAGATGAAGAGAGGCCAAGGCAATCTGATGGTGAAGAACATGAAGACCATCAGTCTGAGGGAGAGGATCACAGACGCCATCATTCCGAAGATGATGAAAATGAGAGACATTCGGATGATGAGAGGCAGCACTCAGACATAGAAGAGCAAGAACCCCAAAGATCGGATGATGAGGAACCAAGACTTCAAAATTCAGATGATGAACAAGACCACCATAGATCCGATGACGAGCTGCAGCGCTCTGATGATGAAGATGAGCGAGAGCGCCGGCCGTCAGATGATGAACGGCGGCAACATTCGGATGATGAAGAGATTGAACGGCAACATTCAGATGATGAGCAACAACATTCAGATGGGGAAGAACAAGAGCGCAAATCAGGTCACTTTTACTGTCTGTCCCCCCCATCCACTCTCTTTTGTCAGTTCTTACCAGAATGATGTGTCTTGAATAGTTCCCCTGGTTCTTATTTAGGGTGTGTACACACGGTGAGATAAATCTGTGAGATTTTGACTATATAGTCAAAATCTTATGAAAAGTTAGTGCGTATCTCATGGTGCTAGGCAGCTTGCGATACAGATTCGATCCTGATGCGCGCTCCCGTGGGGTCGGTATCGTAAGGCTAGATAGACTAGGCAGGCAAGTCAATCTTGACTATCTAGTGTACAATCTAGTACAAAGTATAATCAAAATTGGCACTTAGTCAAAATCGTACATAGACAAAATTTCAAGCACAGATAGTCAAAATCTGTACAATCTGTGCTATCTGGGCTCTGGGGGAGTTCAAGGGAAATCGCATAATCAAAATCGAACATAGCAGGGATCTCACCATGTGTACACACCCTAGAGTTTGTTGGGCACACATTCCCAAAGTTGTTGTAAAATTTTAATACAGGTTGAGTATCCCTTATCCAAAATGCTTGGGACCAGAGGAATTTTGGATATCGGATTTTTCAGTATTTTGGAATAATTGCATACCATAATGAGATATTATGGTGATGGGACCTAAATCTAAGCACAGAATGCATTTATGTTACATATACACCTTATACAGACAGCCTGAAGGTAATTTTAGCCAATACTTTTTATAACTTTGTGCATTAAACAAAGTGTGTGTACATTCACACAATTCATTTATGTTTCATATACACCTTATACACACAGCCTGAAGGTCATTTAATACAATATTTTTAATAACTGAGTATTAAACAAAGTTTGTGTACATTGAGCCATCAAAAAACAAAGGTTTCACTATCTCAGTCTCACTCAAAAAAGTCCGTATTTCGGAATATTCCGTATTTCTGAATATTTGGATATGGGATACTCAACCTGTATATGCTGTGATACATGCTTTGGGATTTATTTATTTATTTAAATTTATTTCTTAATTCATTAGTATGTTTTTATAAAGAGCCAAAATCTATTTTGCTTTTCATAGTATCTGGCAAAGGCAGCGACAGTGAAGAGGAAGTTGTGCGACATAGACATAAGAGAGCGATAGCATCAGACTCTGAAGTAGATAGTGATGGAGAGACGGCAAAAGGTACGGTGCACAGCTGTAATTGTGAAAATTGATAAAGCACACACTGACAGAACCCTGTCATCACGTCTGACAACTTTGTATTTAAAGTTGATTACAATAATTGTTAATTACTAATACATGGTTAAAACCTGTTTTTATTCACTTACATACATATGTATTATAATGTTGTTAGCAAACCAACGGGCCTTTACATGCCTTCTAACAGAAAAAAAGATTAGATCCGCACAGGCTTTATTTATAGCATGAAAGTAATCTATTAAACCAATGTATAGGCCTGTCTCTGGAATAATATTCAAACTGCACTTGATTGGTGGTGCTCCCAGATATTTTGTAGTGATATCAATGTAAACTGATTTGCGAAGGCGAAAGGAAAGTCATAATAATGTCTTACTGGGGCACTCTTTGTTTAATTCAAATGATAAGTAAATAATTAAAATGTAACTTTCTCTGGCTGGGTCCACAGGATTATCCACAGGATAACATTGGGATATTGTCGAGCGACAGCGAAAATGGCACCAACACGGTCACGAGCTTTCTGGCCTCCAAGGATGCATTGGGGCCTCCACTATATACAGATACGTCTGTATGGCAGACTACACAAGATGATACATCGGATGATGATGCGGAAACAATAGATTCAACTCCGTATGATGATCAGTCGCAGAGCTTTAGTTCAGAAGAAGTAGCTGAACTTATTAATGCAGTGAAGGCTGTGCTTTCTCTGGAAGAGCCAGCCAAGACAGCGTTAAAAGCAAAAGCACCTGTATTTAAACGAACAAAATCAGTCAAAGCTGAATTTCCAGCGTCAGACGAGTTGACGGAAATGATGGATGAGTCTTGGGCAGCGCCCAGTAAAAAGTATAAGATTCCTAAGAGATGGGATTCTTATTATCCATTTCCTGCTGTGGATTGTTCGAAGAGAGAAGTTCCTCCAAAAGTAGATGCACATGTTCTGCGACTCGTGCATAAATCTGCTTTACCACTGTCATCTACCTCATTGAATAATGTCACAGACAGAAGGGTAGAGAGCCTATTGAAAAATATATTTTTTCTCTTGTAGGAGCAGTGGTAAGACCTGCTATGGCTTCGGCCTGGGTAGCAAAGGCAATGGGCGAATTATATCCACAGGGATCCCACCCTGACGCATCTGATTTGAGGATCTAGACAATCACTAAACCTCTTCCTTCTTGTATGGAAGGGTGTGCATGTGTGTTCTTATCGCCTGTACAGGTCTCTACCTAATGTTCCTGCCTAAAATCGCTGTGGAAAGAACTGATCTGACTGAGTCAGTGGGCGGGACTATATAGTGGAGGCCCCAATGCATCCTGGGAGGCCAGAAAGCTCGTGACCGTGTTGGTGCCATTTTCGCTGTCGCTCGACAATATTCCAATGTTATCCTGTGGATACCTGTGGACATAAGAGAAATCACGTTATCAACGGTAAGTTCTTACCATAACGTTCATTTCTCTAACGTCCTAGAGGATGCTGGGACTCCGTAAGGACCATGGAAAAGACGGGCTCCGCAGGAGATAGGGCACTTTAAGAAAGAACTGAACTCTGGATGTGCACTGGCTCCTCCCTCTATGCCCCTCCTCCAGACCTCAGTTTTACACTGTGCCCAGAGGGAAATGGGTGCACTGCAGGGAGCTCCCCTGAGTTTTCTGCCTAGAAAGCATTTTTGTTTGAATTTTTTCTGTATTTTTACAGGAAGCACTGCTGGCAACAGGCTCCCTGCATCAAGGGACTGAGGAGAGAGGGGCAGACCTACTTAAATGATAGGCTCTGCTTCCTCGGCTACTGGACACCATTAGCTCCAGAGGGAGTGAACACAGGTTCGTCCTGGGCGTTCACTCCCAGAGCCGCGCCGCCGTTCTCCTCACAGAGCCAGAAGAAACGAAGTCAGAAGACGTCTCAGGCGGCAGAAGCCTTCAGAGCTTCACTGAGGTAATGCACAGCACTGCAGCTGTGCGTCATTGCTCCACACACCTCACACACTCCGGTCACTGTAAGGGCGCAGGGGGGGCGCCCTGGGCAGCAATATAAACACCTCTCTTATGGCAAAAGACTATATACATGTACAGGTGGGCACTGTACATGTATATAAAAGAGCCCCCAACATTTTTTAATAACTTTGAGCGGGACAGAAGCCCGCCGCCGAGGGGGCGGGGCTTCTCCCTCAGCACTCACCAGCGCCATTTTCTCTCCACAGCACCGCTTAGAGAAAGCTCCCCGGGCTCTCCCCTGCTTTACACATGGTGAAAGGGGGTTTTGAAGGAGAGGGGGGGTGGCACATATTTGGCGTTTAATTACTACTGCAGCGCTACTGGGAAAAGGCATTCTGTGTTTCTTTCCAGGGGTATAGCGCTGGGGTGTGTGCTGGCATACTCTCTCTCTGTCTCTCCAAACGGCCTGAAAGGGGATACTGTCTTCAGAAAAGAGTTTCCCTGTGTGGGTGAAGTGTGTTGGTACGCGTGTGTCGACATGTTTGACGAGGAAGGCTCGCTTAATGTGGAGGGGGAGTGCTTGAATGTCAGGTCGCCGTCGGCAACGCCGACACCGGACTGGGTGGATATGCTGAATGTCTTAAATGCAAATATAAATCTACTGCATAAAAGGTTAGACAAGGCTGAAGCTAGGGATCAGTCAGGTAGCCAGACCATGCCTGTCCCTGTGGCGCCAGGTCCTTCGGGGTCTCAGAAGCGCACCATATCCCAGATCGATGACACAGATACCGACACGGATACTGACTCTAGTGTCGACTATGAAGATGCAAAATTACAGCCGAGGGTGGCAAAAGGTATTCGGTACATGATTATTGCCATTAAAGAGGTTTTGCATATTACTGAGGAACCCCCTGTCCCTGACACGAGGGTACACATGTATAAAGGGAAAAAGCCTGAGGTCACGTTTCCGTCCTCATTTGAGCTAAGCGAATTGTGCGAAAAGGCTTGGGAATCTCCAGATAGGAGACTGCACGTTCCCAAAAGTATTCTTATGGCGTATCTCTTTCCACAAACGGATAGGATACGATAGGAATCTTCGCCTAAAGTAGACAAGGCGCTGACACGCTTATCCAAAAAGGTGGCACTGCCTTCTCAGGATACAGCTTCCCTCAAGGATCCTGCTGATCGCAAGCAGGAAATTACCATGAAGCACATTTACACACATTCAGGTACTGTTGTTAGACCGGCTATGGCGTCGGCCTGGGTTTGTAGTGCTGTCGTGCCTGGGCAGATTCTTTATCTACGGAAATTGACAACTTAGATAGGGATGCCATTTTAATGACCATAGAGCATATCAGAGATGCTGCCTTGTATATGAGAGATGCTCAAAGGGACATTTGTTTATTAAGCTCCAGAATAAACGCTATGTCTATTTCTGCTAGGCGGCTCTTGTGGACCCGACAGTGGACGGGAGATGCCGATTCCAAGCGGCATATGGAGTCCTTGCCTTACAAGGGGGAGGAGTTGTTTGGAGACGGCCTCTCGGACCTTGTCTCTACTGCTACGGCCGGTAAATCAAATTTCTTACCTTATGTCCCCCCGCAGCATACTAAAAAGGCACCTCATTATCAAATGCAGTCCTTTCGTTCCAATAAGAGCAAGAAGGTACAGGGATCGTCCTTTGTTGCCAGAGGTAAAGGCAAGGGAAAAAAGCTGCACACAGCTAGTTCCCAGGAGCAGAAGTCCTCCCCTACATCTGCAAAGTCGGCCGCATGACGCTGGGGCTTCCCGGGGGGAGGCAGATCTAGTGGGGGCACGTCTTCGGTTTTTCTGCCACGTCTGGGTTCACTCGCAGGTGGATCCCTGGGCATTAGAGATTGTTTCTCAGGGATACAGACTAGAATTTGAAGGCTTGCCTCCTCGCCGGTTTTTCAAATCGGCCCTTGCCGGCTTCCCCGTCAGAGAGGGAGCTAGTGTTAGCCGCAATTCAAAAATTGTATATTCAACAGGTGATAGTCACAGTTCCTCATCTCCAGCAAGGAGAGGGATATTATTCAACCCTGTTTGTGGTCCCGACACCGGACGGTTCGGTCAGACCCATTTTAAATCTAAAATCCCTGAACCTGTACTTGAAGAGGTTCAAGTTCAAAATGGAATCACTCAGGGCGGTCATCGCCAGCCTGGAGGGGGGCATTGGATGGTGTCCCTGGACATAAAGGATGCATAGCTTCATGTTCCGATATCCCCCCCCCCCCCCCCTCACCAGGCGTTCCTGAGATTTGCAGTACAGGACTGTCACTACCAATTTCAGACGTTGCTGTTTGGCCTTTCCATGGCCCCGAGAATTTTCACCAAGGTAATGGCGGAATTGATGGTACTACTGCACAAGCAGGGTGTCACAATTATCCCATACTTGGACGATCTCCTCATAAAGGCGAGATCTCGGGAGAAGTTGCTGGACAGCGTGTCTCTGTCCGTGAAGACGTTGCAGAGGCACGGCTGGATTCTCAATTTACCGAAATCCCAGCTAGTCCCTGCAACGCGTCTGACCTTTTTGGGCCTGATTCTAGACACAGACCAGAAAAAGGTTTTTCTTCCAATGGAAAAGGTTCAGGAGCTCATAGCCCTGGTCAGGAACCTATTAAAGCCAAAAAAGGTTTCAGTGCATCATTGCACACGGGTTCTGGGGTAGATGGTGGCTTCATACGAGGCCATCCCCTTCGGCAGGTTCCATGCGAGGACTTTTCAATGGGACCTCTTGGATAAATGGTCCGGGTCCCATTTACAAATGCATCAAAGGATCACCCTGTCTCCCAGGACCAGGGTATCTCTTCTGTGGTGGCTGCACAGTGCTCACCTACTAGAGGGTCGCAGGTTCGGCATTCAGGACTGGGTCCTGGTGACCACGGACGCAAACCTCCGAGGCTGGGGAGCAGTCAAGCTGGGAAAAAATTTCCAAGGTCTCTGGTCAAATCTAGAGACTTGTCTCCACATCAACGTCCTGGAGTTGAGGGCCATATACAATGCCCTACGTCAGGCGGAGGAATTGCTTCAGGAAAAACCGGTTCTGATTCAGTCAGACAATGTCACGGCAGTGGCTCATATAAACCGCCAAGGCGGGACAAGGAGCAGAGTGGCCATGGCAGAGGCGACCAGGATTCTACGCTGGGCGGAAGGCCATGTAAGCGCACTATCGGCAGTGTTCATCCCGGGGGTGGACAACTGGGAGGCGGACTTCCTCAGCAGGCACGACCTGCATCCGGGAGAGTGGGGACTTCATCAAGAAGTCTTCGCACAGATCACGGGTCGGTGGGGACTTCCTCAAATAGACATGATGGCACCCCGTCTCAACAAAAAGCTAAAGCGGTATTGCGCCAGGCCAAGGGACCCTCAGGCGGTAGCGGTAGACGCTCTGGTGACACCTTGGGTGTTCAGATCGGTCTATGTGTTTCCTCCTCTTCCTCTCATACCCAAGGTGTTGAGAATAATAAGAATAAGCAGGGTCAGAACAATTCTCATTGTTACAGATTGGCCACGGAGGACTTGGTATCCGGAGCTGCAAGAGTTGCTCACAGAAGATCCGTGGCCTCTTCCTCTAAGGCAGGACCTGCTGCAGCAGGGGCCCTGTCTGTTCCAAGACTTACCGCGGCTGCGTTTGACGGCATGGTGGTTGAACGCCGGATCCTAGCGGAAAAAGGGATTCCGGAGGAGGTCATTCCTACCCTGATCAAGGCTAGGAAAGACGCGACGTTGAAACATTATCACCGTATATGGCGAAAATATGTTTCTTGGTGTGAGGCCAGAGCTGCTCCTACGGAGGAGTTTCATTTGGGCCGTCTACTTCACTTTCTTCAAACAGGAGTGAATTTGGGCCTAAAATTAGGGTCCATAAAGGTCCAAATTTCGGCCTTATCCATTTTCTTTCAAAGAGAATTGGCCTCTCTTCCTGAAGTACAGACTTTTGTGAAGGGGGTGCTACATATTCAGCCTCCTTTTGTACCTCCGGTGGCGCCTTGGGATCTTAACGTGGTATTACGTATCCTCAAGTCACCTTGGTTTGAACCATTCAAAACAGTGGAGTTGAAATACCTCACGTGGAAAGTGGTCATGTTGTTGGCATTAGCTTCGGCAAGGCGTGTTTCCGAATTGGCGGCTTTATCACATAAAAGCCCATACTTGGTTTTTCACGTGGATAGGGCAGAGTTGAGGACTCGTCCTCAATTTCTGCCAAAAGTGGTCTCATCTTTTCATGTGAACCAACCTATTGTCGTGCCTGTGGCTACACGGGACTTGGAGGATTCAGAGTCCCTGGATGTGGTCAGGGCTTTGAAGATTTATGTGACCAGAACGGCTAGGATCAGGAAGACTGAAGCTCTGTTTGTTCTGTATGTGGCCAACAAGGTTGGCGCTCCTGCTTCAAAGCAGACTATTGCTCGCTGGATCTGTAACACGATTCAGCAGGCGCATTCTACGGCAGGATTGCCATTGCCTAAATCGGTTAAGGCCCATTCCACTAGGAAGGTGGGCTCTTCCTGGGCGGCTGCCCGAGGGGTCTCGGCATTACAGTTGTGCCGAGCAGCTACTTGGTCGGGGTCAAACACCTTTGCAAAGTTCTATAAGTTTGATACCCTGGCTGAGGAGGACCTCCTGTTTGCTCAATCGGTGCTGCAGAGTCATCCGCACTCTCCCGCCCGTTTGGGAGCTTTGGTATAATCTCCATGGTCCTTATGGAGTCCCCAGCATCCTCTAGGACGTTGGAGAAAATAAGATTTTACTTACCGGTAAATCTATTTCTCGTAGTCCGTAGAGAATGCTGGGCGCCCGTCCCAAGTGCGGACTTCTTCTGCAAGACTTGTATATAGTTATTGCTTACATAAGGGTTATGTTATAGTTTTATTGGTTGAACCGAGGCTATGTGTTGTTCATACTGTTAACTGGGTAGTTTATCACAAGTTATACGGTGTGATTGGTGTGGCTGGTATGAATCTCACCCTTAGATTTACAAAAATCCTTCCTCGTACTGTCCATCTCCTCTGGGCACAGTTTCCCTAACTGAGGTCTGAAGGAGGGGCATAGAGGGAGGAGCCAGTGCACACCCAGAATCCAAAGCTTTCTTAAAGTGCCCTATCCTGCGGAGCCCGTCTATTCCCCATGGTCCTTACGGAGTCCCCAGCATCCTCTAAGGACTACGAGAAATAGATTTACCGGTAAGTAAAATCTTATTTTCTCTTACGTCCTAGAGGATACTGGGGTCCACATTAGTACCATGGGGTATGGACGGTTCCACTAGGAGCCTTGGGCACTTTAAGAAATCAATAGTGTGCACTGAATCCTCCCTCTATGCCCCTCCTACCAGCCTCGGTTTTAGAAAAGGAGCTGGTCACGCTTATGGAAGCTCCTGAAGAGTTTTGTGCATTTATTTTCTGTTTGTTGTTTTCAGGCAGGTCTGATTGGCACCATACTGCCTGCTTCGTGGGACTTAGGGTGGAGAACGACCCAACTTCCTAAAGAGTTAATGGTCCCGCTTCTCTGCTGATAGGACACTGAGCTCCTGAGGGAGTCATTCGCAAGCCCCACCATGGCGAGCATACCCTCCCACGCTGCCACCTCTAACAGAGCCAGAATATAAAAGAGTGGTGAGTACAGCGCCGGCGTCCCGAATAGCGGGTCTCCAGCGGGAATGGCGGCACAAGGGTAGGAGCGCAGTTCTGAGTGCAGGCTGCACTCCAGGGGGGCTCAGAGGACATACACAGACGTGCGTCCCGCTGTGAGGGGCGCGCTGAGCCACCAATGCATACCCACACTGGCTATCATACCTAACAAGGGTTTTAACCCTCTGTTAGGCATAAAAATTACCTCAGGCCAGTATAAAAAAACGGGAAGCCGAACAACATTAAGGGGGCGGAGTTTCACTGAGCGGATCCAGCAGCTCACCAGCGCCATTTTCCCTCTGCAGCTTACACTGACAGGAATCACAGGGAAGCGCAGCTCCTTTACAAAGACTCCACGTCTCCTTAGCGGTACCAGGGGGTCTTAGAAGGGGGAAGAAGTGTTGTAGTATACTAAGCCCTATTAAGGGACTTAGTGTGGCGACCTAGCTAAGTTTTACTTTGCTACAAGGGCGCTGTGTGGCTGGCTCCAATTTCTGTGTCTCCCTGAGGGCTCTGTGTGAGTTAAACTGTGTTTTCACCTTCTGTATGTGGGTGTGTGTGTGTGTGTGTGTGTGTGTGTGTGCGTGTGTGTGCCCCTTCACGTTACCATGTCCAGGGACTGTTTCCTGAACAGCTGAGTGTCTTTCCTTCCCCGGAGACTCGCTACCCTATTCTCGGGTTAGTGCACATTGTGGGTCATTCCGAGTTGATCGCTCGCTAGCTATTTTTAGCAGCCGTGCAAACGCATAGTCACCGCCCACGGGGGAGTGTGTTTTCGCTTTGCAAGTGTGCGAACGTGTGTGCAGCCGAGCGGGACGAAAAATTGTTTTGCAGTTTCTGAGTAGCTCTGGACTTACTCAGTCCTTGCGATCACTTCAGTGTTTTTGGTCACGGAATTGACGTCAGACACCCCTCCTGCAAACGCTTGGACGCCTGAGTTTTTCCAAACTCCCTGAAAGCGGTCAGTTGACACCCACAAACGCCCTCTTCCTGTCAATCTCCTTGCGATCGGCTGTGCAAATGGATTCTTCCTTAAATCCATCGCTCAGCAACAATCCGCTTTGTACCTGTATGACGCGCCTGCGCATTGCGGTGCATATGCTTGCGCAGTAGTAACCTGTTTGCTGCGCTGCGAAAAACGGCAGCGAGCGATCAACTCTGAATGACCACCATTCTCAGGCTAGTGGGGCAGAACCCCCATGGTTAGCTACCATTTAAAGGGATGATATCAAATATATCTACTAAA
The DNA here is from genome assembly GCF_028390025.1 of Pseudophryne corroboree. Classification (NCBI taxonomy): domain Eukaryota; kingdom Metazoa; phylum Chordata; class Amphibia; order Anura; family Myobatrachidae; genus Pseudophryne; species Pseudophryne corroboree. The sequence goes on from NC_086449.1 coordinate 282,985,183, forward strand.
TTATCCCATAATGAGAAAGAGACGTAATTCTTAAGACAGTCTATGGATGACTTGATAGAGATTCAGTCCCCATACCAGCGTCTCAAACCCCCGCCATTTGCCCACAAAAGCGTACTCTGGCCCAGCTCATGCAGGATGATACTGAGGACAATATATCAGATCCAGAGGAGGGCGAAGTGCATGCGAGTGGGGGGGATGTGGTCCTGTCACAAGGTATGCAGGCCCTGATAGAGGCCATCAGAAATGTCCTGCACTTTCCTGACAAGACGGCGGTGGTAGAGGAGGAATCTTATTTTAATGTAAAAATAAGATTTTAAACCTACCGGTAAATCTATTTCTCCTAGTCCGTAGAGGATGCTGGGGACTCCGTAAGGACCATGGGGTATAGACGGGCTCCGCAGGAGATAGGGCACCTAAAAAGAACTTTGACTATGGGTGTGCACTGGCTCCTCCCTCTATGCCCATCCTCCAGACCTCAGTTAGAGAACTGTGCCCAGAGGAGATGGACAATACAAGGTAGGATTTAGCAATCCAAAGGCAAGATTCATACCAGCCCACACCAATCATATCATGTAACCTGGAACATACATAACCAGTTAACAGTATGAACAAACGACAGTAACGGTCCAAGACCTATTCCAACTGTAACATAACCCTTATGTAAGCAACAACTATATACAAGTCTTGCAGAGTTTCCGCACTGGGACGGGCACCCAGCATCCTCTACGGACTAGGAGAAATAGATTTACCGGTAGGTTTAAAATCTTATTTTCTCTTACGTCCTAGAGGATGCTGGGGACTCCGTAAGGACCATGGGGTTTATACCAAAGCATCCAATCGGGCGGGAGAGTGCGTTTGACTCTGCAGCACCGACTGAGCAAACGCTAGGTCCTCATCAGCCAGGGTATCAAACTTGTAGAGTTTTGTAAAAGTGTTTGACCCCGACCAAGTCGCTGCTCGGCAAAGCTGTAATGCCGAGACGCCTCGGGCAGCCGCCCAAGAAAAGCCCACCTTCCTAGTTTAATGGGCTTTAACCGAATTTGGTACCGGCAATCCAGCCGTAGAATGAGCCTGCTGAATCGTATTACAGATCCAGCGAGCAATAGTCTGCTTCGAAGCAGGTGCGCCAATCTTATTAGCAGCATACAGGACAAACAGAGCCTTTGTTTCTCTAACGTCCTAGTGGATGCTGGGGACTCCGAAAGGACCATGGGGAATAGCGGCTCCGCAGGAGACTGGGCACAAAAGTAAAAAGCTTTAGGACTACCTGGTGTGCACTGGCTCCTCCCCCTATGACCCTCCTCCAAGCCTCGGTTAGATTTTTGTGCCCGAACGAGACGGGTGCAGGCTAAGGGGCTCTCCTGAGCTGCTTAGTGGAAAAGTTTAAAGTAGGTTTTTTATTTTCAGTGAGACCTGCTGGCAACAGGCTCACTGCATCGAGGGACTAAGGGGAGAGAAGCGAACTCACCTGCGTGCAGAGTGGATTGGGCTTCTTAGGCTACTGGACATTAGCTCCAGAGGGACGATCACAGGCCCAGCCATGGATGGGTCCCGGAGCCGCGCCGCCGGCCCCCTTACAGAGCCAGAAGACTGAAGAGGTCCGGAAAATCGGCGGCAGAAGACGTCCTGTCTTCTATAAGGTAGCGCACAGCACCGCAGCTGTGCGCCATTGCTCTCATGCACACTTCACACTCCGGTCACTGAGGGTGCAGGGCGCTGGGGGGGGCGCCCTGAGACGCAATAAAACACCTTTTTGTTGGCAAAAAATACATCACATATAGCTCCTGGGCTATATGGATGCATTTAACCCCTGCCAAATTTCCATAGAAAAGCGGAAGAAAGGCCGCCGTGAAGGGGGCGGAGCCTATCTCCTCAGCACACTGGCGCCATTTTTCCTCACAGCTCCGTTGGAGGAAGGCTCCCTGACTCTCCCCTGCAGTCCTGCACTACAGAAACGGTAAAACAAAGAGAGGGGGGCACTAAATTGGCATAGAAATATATACAGCAGCTATATTAGGGAAAAACACTTATACAAGGTTATCCCTGTATATATATAGCGCTCTGGTGTGTGCTGGCAAACTCTCCCTCTGTCTCCCCAAAGGGCTAGTGGGGTCCTGTCCTCTATCAGAGCATTCCCTGTATGTCGGTACGTTGTGTCGACATGTATGAGGAGGAAAATGGTGTGGAGGTGGAGCAATTGCCTGTGTTAGTGATGTCACCCCCTAGGGAGTCGACACCTGACTGGATGGTCTTATGGAAAGATTTACGTGATAGTGTTAGCACTTTACAAAAGACTGTTGACGACATGAGACAGCCGGCAAATCAGTTAATACCTGTACAGGCGTCTCAAACACCGTCAGGGGCTATAAAGCGCCCGTTACCTCAGGTCGATACAGACACAGACACGGACACTGACTCCAGTGTCGACGGTGAGGAAACAAACGTATTTTCCAGTAGGGCCGCACGTTACATGATCACGGCAATGAAGGAGGTTTTGAACATTTCTGATACTACAAGTACCACAAAAAAGGGTATTATGTGGGGTGTGAAAAAACTACCCGTAGTTTTTCCCGAATCAGATGAATTGAATGAGGTGTGTGATGAAGCGTGTGTTTCCCCCGATAAGAAACTGCTAATTTCTAAAAAATTATTGGCATTATACCCTTTCCCGCCAGAGGTTAGGGCGCGTTGGGAAACACCCCCTAGAGTGGATAAGGCGCTCACACGCTTATCAAAACAAGTGGCGTTACCGTCTCCTGATACGGCCGCCCTAAAGGAACCAGCTGATAGAAAGCTGGAAAATATCCTTAAGAGTATATACACACATACTGGTATTATACTACGACCAGCAATCGCCTCAGCCTGGATGTGCAGTGCTGGGGTGGCTTGGTCGGATTCCCTGACTGAAAATATTGATACCCTGGACAGGGACAATATATTATTGACTATAGAGCATTTAAAGGATGCATTCCTATATATGCGAGATGCACAGAGAGACATTTGCACTCTGGCATCAAGAGTAAGTGCGATGTCCATTTCTGCCAGAAGAGGATTATGGACGCGACAGTGGTCAGGGGATGCGGATTCCAAACGGCATATGGAAGTATTGCCGTATAAAGGGGAGGAGTTATTTGGGGGCGGTCTATCGGACCTGGTGGCCACGGCAACGGCTGGAAAATCCACCTTTTTACCCCAAGTCACCTCGCAGCAGAAAAAGATACCGTCTTTTCAGGCTCAGTCCTTTCGTCCCCATAAGGGCAAGCGGGCAAAAGGCCACTCATATCTGCCCCGGGGCAGAGGAAGGGGAAAAAGACTGCAACAGACAGCATCTTCCCACGAACAGAAGCCCTCCCCCGCTTCTGCCAAGTCCTCAGCATGACGCTGGGGCCTTACAAGCGGACTCAGGCACGGTGGGGGCCCGTCTCAAGATTTTCAGCGCGCAGTGGGCTCACTCGCAAGTGGACCCCTGGATCCTGCAGGTAGTATCTCAGGGGTACAAATTGGAATTCGAGACGTCTCCCCCTCGCCGGTTCCTGAAGTCTGCTTTACCAACGTCTACCCCCGACAGGGAGGCGGTATTGGAAGCCATTCACAAGCTGTATTCCCAGCAAGTGATAATCAAGGTACCCCTCCTACAACAGGGAAAGGGGTATTACTCCACGCTGTTTGTGGTACCGAAGCCAGACGGCTCGGTGAGACCCATTTTAAATCTGAAAGCCTTGAACACTTACATAAAAAGGTTCAAGTTCAAGATGGAGTCACTCAGAGCAGTGATAGCGAACCTGGAAGAAGGGGACTACATGGTGTCTCTGGACATCAAGGATGCTTACCTCCATGTCCCAATTTGCCCTTCTCACCAAGGGTACCTCAGGTTTGTGGTACAGAACTGTCACTATCAGTTTCAGACGCTGCCGTTTGGATTGTCCACGGCACCCCGGGTCTTTACCAAGGTAATGGCCGAAATGATGATTCTTCTTCGAAGAAAAGGCGTCTTAATTATCCCTTACTTGGACGATCTCCTGATAAGGGCAAGGTCCAGAGAACAGTTAGAGGTCGGAGTAGCACTATCTCAAATGGTACTACGACAGCACGGATGGATTCTAAATATTCCAAAATCGCAGCTGATTCCGACGACACGTCTGCTGTTCCTAGGGATGATTCTGGACACAGTACAGAAAAAGGTGTTTCTCCCGGAAGAGAAAGCCAAGGAGTTATCCGACCTAGTCAGGAAGCTCCTAAGACCAGGCCAGGTGTCAGTGCATCAGTGCACAAGGGTCCTGGGAAAGATGGTGGCTTCTTACGAAGCGATTCCATTCGGCAGATTCCACGCAAGAACTTTTCAGTTGGATCTGCTAGACAAATGGTCCGGATCGCATCTTCAAATGCATCAGCGGATAACCCTGTCTCCAAGGACAAGGGTGTCTCTCCTGTGGTGGTTACAGAGTGCTCATCTCCTAGAGGGCCGCAGATTCGGCATTCAGGATTGGGTCCTGGTGACCACGGATGCCAGCCTGAGAGGCTGGGGAGCAGTCACACAAGGAAAAAATTTCCAGGGCTTGTGGTCAAGCATGGAAACGTCACTTCACATAAATATCCTGGAACTAAGGGCCATTTACAATGCCCTAAGTCAGGCAAGGCCTCTGCTTCAGGGTCAGCCAGTATTGATCCAGTCGGACAACATCACGGCAGTCGCCCACGTAAACAGACAGGGCGGCACAAGAAGCAGGAGGGCAATGACGGAAGTGGCAAGGATTCTTCGCTGGGCGGAAAATCATGTGATAGCACTGTCAGCAGTGTTCATTCCGGGAGTGGACAACTGGGAAGCAGACTTCCTCTGCAGACACGATCTCCACCCGGGGGAGTGGGGACTTCACCCAGAAGTCTTCCACATGATTGTAAACCGTTGGAAAAACCAAAGGTGGACATGATGGCGTCTCGCCTCAACAAAAAACTGGACAGATATTGCTCCAGGTCAAGGGACCCTCAGGCAATAGCTGTGGACGCTCTGGTAACACCGTGGGTGTACCGGTCAGTGTATGTGTTCCCTCCTCTTCCTCTCATACCAAAAGTACTGAGAATCATAAGAAGGAGAGGAGTAAAGACTATACTCGTGGCTCCGGATTGGCCAAGAAGGACTTGGTACCCGGAAATTCAAGAGATGCTCACGGAAGAACCGTGGCCTCTACCTCTAAGACAGGACATGCACCAGCAGGGACCATGTCTGTTCCAAGACTTACCGCGGCTGCGTTTGACGGCATGGCGGTTGAACGCCGGATCCTGAAGGAAAAAGGCATTCCGGATGAAGTCATCCCTACCCTGATCAAAGCCAGTAAGGGTGTAACCGTACAACATTATCACCGTATTTGGCGTAAATATGTTGCGTGGTGCGAGGCCAGGAAGGCCCCTACAGAGGAATTTCAACTGGGTCGATTCCTGCATTTTCTGCAAACAGGACTGTCTATGGGCCTCAAATTAGGGTCCATTAAGGTTCAAATTTCGGCCCTGTCGATATTCTTCCAAAAAGAACTAGCTTCTGTTCCTGAAGTTCAGACGTTTGTCAAGGCAGTACTGCATATACAGCCTCCTTTTGTGCCTCCAGTGGCACCTTGGGATCTCAATGTAGTGTTGGGATTCCTAAAATCACATTGGTTTGAACCACTCACCACTGTGGACTTGAAATATCTCACATGGAAAGTGGTGATGCTGTTAGCCCTGGCTTCAGCCAGGCGTGTATCAGAATTGGCGGCTTTATCCTATAAAAGCCCGTACCTAATTTTTCATACGGACAGGGCAGAATTGAGGACTCGTCCTCAATTTCTACCTAAGGTGGTTTCAGCATTTCACTTAAACCAACCTATTGTGGTGCCTGCGGCTACTAGGGACTTGGAGGATTCCAAGTTGCTGGACGTAGTCAGGGCCCTGAAAATATGTTTCCAGGACGGCTGGAGTCAGAAAATCTGACTCGCTGTTTATCCTGTATGCACCCAACAAGCTGGGTGCTCCTGCTTCTAAGCAGACGATTGCTCGTTGGATTTGTAGTACAATTCAGCTTGCACATTCTGTGGCAGGCCTGCCACAGCCAAAATCTGTAAAAGCCCATTCCACAAGGAAAGTGGGCTCATCTTGGGCGGCTGCCCGAGGGGTCTCGGCTTTACAACTTTGCCGAGCAGCTACTTGGTCAGGGGCAAACACGTTTGCTAAATTCTACAAATTTGATACCCTGGCTGAGGAGGACCTGGAGTTCTCTCATTCGGTGCTGCAGAGTCATCCGCACTCTCTCGCCCGTTTGGGAGCTTTGGTATAATCCCCATGGTCCTTTCGGAGTCCCCAGCATCCACTAGGACGTTAGAGAAAATAAGAATTTACTTACCGATAATTCTATTTCTCATAGTCCGTAGTGGATGCTGGGCGCCCATCCCAAGTGCGGATTGTCTGCATTACTTGTACATAGTTATTGTTACAAAAATCGGGTTTTTGTTGTTGTGAGCCATCTTTTCAGAGGCTCCTTCTGTTATCATACTGTTAACTGGGTTCAGATCACAAGTTGTACGGTGTGATTGGTGTGGCTGGTATGAGTCTTACCCGGGATTCAAGATCCTTCCTTATTGTGTACGCTCGTCCGGGCACAGTATCTTAACTGAGGCTTGGAGGAGGGTCATAGTGGGAGGAGCCAGTGCACACCAGGTAGTCCTAAAGCTTTTTACTTTTGTGCCCAGTCTCCTGCGGAGCCGCTATTCCCCATGGTCCTTTCGGAGTCCCCAGCATCCACTACGGGCTATGAGAAATAGAATTATCGGTAAGTAAATTCTTATTTTTCCTAATTTCTCTAACGTCCGAGTGGATGCTGGGGACTCCGTAAGGACCATGGGGAATAGACGGGCTCCGCAGGAGACAGGGCACTTTAAGAAAGAATTAGGAATACTGGTGTGCACTGGCTCCTCCCTCTATGTCCCTCCTCCAGACCTCAGTTTGAATCTGTGCCCGGACGAGCTGGGTGCACTTTAGTGAGCTCTCCTGAGCTTGCTGAATAGAAAGTATTTTGTTAGGTTTTTTTTTATTTTTAGAGAGATCTGCTGGCAACAGACTCTTTGCTACGTGGGACTGAGGGGAGAGAAGCAGACCTACTCACTGTGGATAGGTCATGCTTCTTAGGCTACTGGACACCATTAGCTCCAGAGGGATCGAACACAGGAACGCACCCTTGGTCGTCCGATCCCAGAGCCGCGCCGCCGTCCCCCTCGTAGAGCCAGAAGCCGGCGTGAGAAGCAAGAAGACTTCGAAAGCGGCGGCAGAAGACTCCAGTCTTCATATGAGGTAGCGCACAGCACTGCAGCTGTGCGCCATTGCTCCCACATTACACCCGCACACTCCGGTCACTGTAGGGTGCAGGGCGCAGGGGGGGGCGCCCTGGGCAGCAATTAAGTACCTCTTGGCATAAAAGAGCATATATACAGTTGGGCACTGTATATATGCATGAGCCCCCGCCATTATTTTACACAAATCGCAGGACAGAAGCCCGCCGCTGAGGGGGCGGGGCTTCTTCCTCAGCACTCACCAGCGCCATTTTCTCTCCACAGCTCCGCTGAGAGGAAGCTCCCCAGGCTCTCCCCTGCAGAATCACGGTAAAAAGAGAGGGGGGGGGGGGCACATAAATTTAGCGCAAAATCAGTGTATACAGCAGCTACTGGGTAAACACTAAGTTACTGTGTAATTCCTGGGTCATATAGCGCTGGGGTGTGTGCTGGCATACTCTCTCTCTGTCTCTCCAAAGGGCCTTGTGGGGGTTCTGTCCTCAAATAGAGCATCCCCTGTGTGTGTGGTGTCTGTACGCTTGTGTCGACATGTTTGACGAGGAAGGCTATGTGGAAACAGAGCGGGTGCAGATTAATGTGGTATCGCCGCCGACACCCGATTGGATGGATATGTGGAAGGTTTTAAATGATAATGTTAATTCCTTGCATAAAAGGTTGGATAAAGCTGAAGCCTTGGGACAGTCAGGGTCTCAACCCATGCCTGACCCTACAACGCAGAGGCCGTCAGGGTCTCAGAAGCGTCCACTATCCCAAATAGTTGACACAGATATCGACACGGATTCTGACTCCAGTGTCGATGGCGATGATGCAAAGTTGCAGCCTAAAATGGCTAAAGCCATCCGCTACATGATTATAGCAATGAAGGATCTATTACACATCTCAGAGGAAAACCGAGTCCCTGACAAGAGGGTTTATATGTTTGGGGGAAAAAGGCATGAGGTGACTTTTCCCCCTTCACATGAATTAAATGAGTTATGTGAAAAAGCTTGGGAATCTCCAGATAGGAAAGTGCAGATTTCCAAACGGTTGCTTATGGCGTATCCTTTCCCGCCAACAGACAGGTTACGCTGGGAATCCTCCCCTAGGGTAGACAAAGCTTTGACACGCTTATCTAAGAAGGTAGCCCTGCCGTCACAGGATACGGCCACCCTAAAGGATCCTGCGGATAGAAAGCAGGAAGGGATCCTGAAGTCCATTTATACACATTCAGGTACTCTGCTAAGGCCGGCAATTGCGTCGGCCTGGATGTGTAGTGCTGTCGCAGCATGGACAGATACTTTATCTGAGGAACTTGATACCTTGGACAAGGATACTATATTACTGACCCTGGGGCATATAAAAGACGCTGTCCTGTATATGAGAGATGCCCAGAGAGATATTACCCTACTGGGCTCTCCCACGGATTACTTCCTCCAACTCCTACCTCCAAGATTTTTCACGTGCTGCACCACTTCTTTGGAATTCCCTACCTCTCCCCCTCAGACTCTCCACCTCTCTACAAAACTTCAAACGGGCTCTCAAGACCCACTTCTTCACCAAACCCAGCCAAATCTCATCCTAACCCTCTGTTCTACGCTCTCTATGTACCCCAACTGTGTCGCCCCTGTCTGTCTACTCCTCCCCTTTAGAATGTAAGCTCTCACGAGCAGGGCCCTCTTACCTCATGTGCTTATCCTTTCTTACTTTAATAATCTTCAACTGCACCAATTCCATCAGTCTTCTGCCACCTGATACTTATTCCAGTGTCATCTGCTGATGTAACTATGTTTATTTACCCTGTACTTGTCCTATACTGTCATCAACTGTAAGTTGCTGTTTTCCTGTTTGATTATTTGTTTATGTACTCTGTAATTGGGTGCTGCGGAACCCTTGTGGCGCCATATAAATAAAGGATGATGATGATAATAATAATAGAATAAATGCAATGTCGATTTCGGCCAGAAGGGTCCTGTGGACTCGGCAATGGACAGGTGATGCCGACTCAAAACGGCACATGGAGGTTTTACCTTATAAGGGTGAGGAATTGTTTGGGGACGGTCTCTCGGACCTAGTTTCCACAGCTACGGCTGGGAAGTCAATTTTTTTGCCATATATTCCCTCACAACCTAAGAACGCACCGTATTACCAAATGCAGTCCTTTCGATCACAAAGAGGCAAGAAAGTCCGAGGTGCGTCCTTTCTTGCCAGAGGCAGGGGTAGAGGAAAGAAGCTGCACAATACAGCTAGTTCCCAGGAACAGAAGTCCTCCCCGGCTTCCACTAAATCCACCGCATGACGCTGGGGCTCCACAGGTGGAGCCAGGATCGGTGGGGGCGCGTCTCCGACATTTCAGCCACCAGTGGGTTCGCTCACAGGTGGATCCCTGGGCTATACAGATTGTATCTCGGGATACAAGCTGGAATTCAAAGTGATGCCCCCTCACCGTTACCTCAAATCGGCCCTGCCAGCTTCTCCCTTGGAGAGGGAAATAGTGTTAGCGGCAATTCACAAATTATATCTCCAGCAGGTGGTGGTGAAGGTTCCCCTCCTTCAACAGGGAAGGGGTTACTATGCCACAATGTTTGTGGTACAGAAACCGGACGGTTTGGTCAGACCCATTTTGAATTTAAAATCCCTGAACATTTACCTGAAAAGGTTCAAGTTCAAGATTGAATCGCTCAGAGCGGTCATTGCAAGCCTGGAAGAGGGTGATTTTATGGTGTCTCTGGACATAAAGGATGCTTACCTGCATGTCCCCATTTATCCACCTCATCAGGAGTACCTCAGATTCGTGGTACAGGATTGTCATTACCAATTCCAGACGTTGCCGTTTGGTCTCTCCACGGCACCGAGAATATTTACCAAGGTAATGGCGGAAATGATGGTGCTCCTGCGAAAGCAAGGAGTCACAATTATCCCATACTTGGACGATCTCCTCCTAAAGGCGAGGTCCAGAGAGCAGTTACTGATCAGCGTAGCACGCTCTCGGGAAGTGTTACAACAGCACGGCTGGATTCTGAATATTCCAAAGTCGCAGCTGATTCCTACGATGCGTCTGCCCTTCCTGGGCATGATTCTGGACACAGAACAGAAGAAGGTTTTTCTCCCGACGGAGAAGGCTCAGGAACTCATGACACTGGTCAGAGACCTATTAAAGCCAAAACGGGTGTCGGTGCATCACTGCATGCGATTCCTGGGGAAGATGGTGGCATCATACGAAGCCATTCCCTTCGGCAGGTTCCATGCGAGGACCTTTCAATGGGATCTGTTGGACAAGTGGTCCGAATCACATCTACAGATGCATCGGCTGATCACCCTATCCCCCAGGGCCAGGGTGTCTCTTCTGTGGTGAGTGCTCACCTTCTCGAGGGTCGCAGATTCGGCATTCAGGACTGGGTACTGGTGACCACAGATGCAAGCCTCCGAGGGTGGGGGGCAGTCACACTGGGAAGAAATTTCCAGGGTTTGTGGTTAAGTCAGGAGACTTGCCTTCACATCAATATCCTGGAACTAAGGGCCATATACAACGCTCTAAGTCAAGCGGAGACCCTGCTTCGTGACCAATCTGTGCTGATTCAATCAGACAACATCACCGCAGTGGCTCATGTAAACCGCCAAGGCGGCACAAGGAGCAGGGTGGCGATGGCGGAAGCCACAAGAATTCTTCGCTGGGCAGAGAATCACGTGAGGGCACTGTCAGCAGTGTTCATTCTGGGAGTGGACAACTGGGAAGCAGACTTCCTCAGCAGGCACGACCTCCACCCGGGAGAGTGGGGACTTCATCAAGAAGTCTTCGCGCAGATTGCCAGTCGGTGGGAGCTGCCACAGGTGGACATGATGGCATCCCGCCTCAACAAAAAACTACAGAGGTATTGCGCCAGGTCAAGAGACCCTCAGGCGATAGCTGTAGACGCACTAGTGACACCGTGGGTGTTCCAGTCGGTTTATGTTTTTCCTCCTATTCCTCTCATACCCAAGGTACTGAGAATCATAAGAAACAGAGGAGTGAGAACAATACTAATTGTTCCGGATTGGCCAAGAAGGACTTGGTATCCAGAGCTGCAAGAAATGCTCACAGAGGACCCATGGCCTCTGCCTCTAAGGCAGGATCTGTTGCAGCAGGGGCCCTGTCTGTTCCAAGACTTACCGCGGCTGCGTTTGACGGCATGGCGGTTGAACGCCGGATCCTAGCAGAATAAGGGATTCCGGATGAGGTTATTGCTACGCTAATAAAGGCTTGGAAAGACGTGACTGCTAAACATTATCACCGTATATGGCGAAAATATGTTGCTTGGTGTGAGGCCAGGAATGCCCCTACAGAGGAATTCCAGCTGGGCCGTTTCCTTCACTTCCTACAGTCGGAAGTGACTTTGGGCCTAAAATTGGGGTCCATTAAGGTCCAGATTTCGGCCCTATCAATTTTCTTTCAAAAAGAACTGGCTTCTCTGCCTGAAGTTCAGACGTTTGTAAAGGGAGTGCTGCATATTCAGCCCCCGTTTGTGCCTCCAGTGGCACCTTGGGATCTTAACGTGGTGTTGAGTTTCCTGAAATCACACTGGTTTGAGCCACTTAAAACCGTGGAGTTAAAATATCTCACGTGGAAGGTGGTCATGCTATTAGCCTTGGCTTCGGCGAGGCGTGTGTCAGAATTGGCGGCTTTGTCACATAAAAGCCCCTATCTGGTTTTCCATATGGATAGGGCAGAATTGCGGACTCGTCCGCAATTTCTGCCAAAAGTGGTGTCATCTTTTCATATGAACCAACCTATTGTGGTGCCTGTGGCTACTTGTGACTTGGAGGATTCCGAGTTACTGTACGTAGTCAGGGCTTTGAAGGTTTATGTAGCCAGAACGGCTCGAGTCAGGAAAACTGAGTCGCTGTTTATCCTGTATGCATCCAACAAGCTGGGTGCTCCTGCTTCAAAGCAAACTATTGCTCGCTGGATATGTAACACGATTCAGCAAGCTCATTCTGCGGCTGGCTTGCCGCCTCCAAAATCAGTAAAAGCCCATTCCACAAGGAAGGTGGGCTCTTCTTGGGCGGCTGCCCGAGGGGTCTCGGCATTACAGCTTTGCCGAGCGGCTACTTGGTCGGGTTCAAACACCTTTGCAAAGTTCTACAAGTTTGATACCCTGGCTGAGGAGGACCTTGAGTTTGCTCATTCGGTGCTGCAGAGTCATCCGCACTCTCCCGCCCGTTTGGGTGCTTTGGTATAATCCCCATGGTCCTTACGGAGTCCCCAGCATCCACTCGGACGTTAGAGAAAATAAGATTTTACTTACCGGTAAATCTATTTCTCGTAGTCCGTAGTGGATGCTGGGCGCCCGTCCCAAGTGCGGACTTCTTCTGCAATACTTGTATGTAGTTATTGCTTAAATAAGGGTTATTTTATGGTTGCATCAGGTTTATCTGATGCTCTGTTGTTGTTCATACTGTTAACTGGGTAAGGTTATCACGAGTTATACGGTGTGATTGGTGTGGCTGGTATGAGTCTTACCCTGGATTCCAAAATCCTTTCCTTGTACTGTCAGCTCTTCCGGGCACAGTTTCCTTAACTGAGGTCTGGAGGAGGGACATAGAGAGAGGAGCCAGTGCACACCAGTATTCCTAATTCTTTCTTAAAGTGCCCTGTCTCCTGTGGAGCCCGTCTATTCCCAATGGTCCTTACGGAGTCCCCAGCATCCACTACGGACTACGAGAAATAGATTTACCGGTAAGTAAAATCTTATTTTTAGCCGTTCTGGCTACATAAATCTTTAAGGCCCTGACTACATCCAGGGATCTGGAATCCTCCAGGTCACTTGTAGCCACAGGCACCACAATAGGTTGATTCATATGGAACGAAGAAACCACTTTAGGCAAAAATTGCGGACGTGTCCTCAATTCAGCTCGATCCACATGAAAAGTCAAGTAGGGGCTCTTGTGTGACAAAGCCGCCAATTCAGACACTCGCCTTGCTGATGCCAAGGCTAACAGCATGACCACCTTCCAGGTAAGAAATTTCAACTCAACCTGGTTAAGCGGTTCAAACCAGTGTGATTTTAGGAACTGCAACACCACGTTCAGGTCCCATGGTGCCACTGGAGGCACAAAAGGGGGCTGGATATGCAGCACTCCCTTTACAAACGTCTGGACTTCTGGAAGAGAAGCCAATTCCTTCTGAAAGAAAATCGAGAGGGCTGAAATCTGTACCTTAACAGAGCCTAATTTCAGGCCCATATCCACTCCTGTCTGTAGGAAGTGGAGAAAACGACCCAGATGAAAATCTTCTGTAGGTGCATTCTTGGTCTCACACCAAGACACATACTGTCGCCAGATACGGTGATAATGCTTAACCGTCACCTCCTTCCTAGCCTTTATTAAAGTAGGGATGACCTCTTCCGGAATCCCCTTTTTCGCTAGGATTCGGCGTTCAACCGCCATGCCGTCAAACGTAGCCGTGGTAAGTCTTGAAATACACAGGGCCCCTGTTGCAACAGGTCTTCCCTCAGAGGAAGAGGCCAGGGATCTCCTGTGAGCATCTCTTGTAGACCTGAGTACCAGGCCCTTCGAGGCCAGTCTGGGACAACGAGTATTGTCTGTACGTTTCTTTGCCTTATGAGGAAGAGGAGGAAACACGTAGACCGATTTGAACAGCCACGGTGTTATCAGAGCATCTACTGCCACTGCCTGAGGGTCCCGAGACCTGGCACAGTACCTCCGAAGCTTTTTGTTGAGGCGTGACGCCATCATGTCTATTTGAGGAGTTCCCCAAAGACGTGTTATGTCTGCAAAGACTTCTTGATGAAGACCCCACTCTCCTGGATGGAGATCGTGTCTGCTGAGGAAGTCTACTTCCCAGTTGTCCATTCCCGGAATGAAGACAGCCGACAGAGCGCTTACATGATTTTCCGCCCAGCGAAGAATCCTTGTGGCTTCCGCCATCGCGACTCTGCTTCTTGTCCCGCCTTAGCGGTTCACATGAGCCACTGCTGTGACATTGTCTGATTGAATCAGAACCGGTAGGTTTCGAAGAAGACTCTCCGCTTGTCGGAGGCCGTAGTAAATGGCCCCGAGTTCCAACACATTGATGTGTAGACAGGACTCCTTGTCTGACCAAAGACCCTGAAATTTTTTTCCCTGTGTGACCGCTCCCCATCCTCAGAGGCTCGCGTCCGTGGTAACCAGGATCCAATCCTGAATTCCGAACCTGCGACCCTCCAGCAGGTGAGCACTTTGCAACCACCACAGGAGAGACACTCTGGCCCCTGGGGACAGAGTTATTTTCCGATGTAAGTGCAGATGGGACCCGGACCACTTGTCCAGAAGGTCCCATTGAAAAGTCCTTGCATGGAACCTTCCGAAGGGAATGGCCTCGTAGGCTGCCACCATTTTTCCCAGAACTCGCGTGCATTGGTGAACTGACACCCTTTTTGGTTTTAGCAGGTCTCTGACCATACTCTGGATGTCCTGGGCTTTCTCTATTGGGAGGAAGACCTTCATTTGTTCCGTATCCAGTATCATACCTAGGAACGGTTGTCGAGTTGTCGGAATCAACTGTGACTTCGGTAGATGTAGAATCCAACTGTGTTGCTGGAGCACTCTCAGAGAGAGCGCCACACTGCTCAGCAATTTCTCCCTTGATCTCGCTTTTATCAGGAGATCGTCCAAGTATGGGATAATTGTGACTCCATGCTTGCGCAAGACCACCATCATTTCCGCCATTATCTTGGTGAAAATCCTCGGGGCCGTGGAAAGGCCAAACGGCAACGTCTGAAATTGGTAATGACCATCCTGTACAGCGAATCTCAGGTATTCCTGATGGGGGGCATAAATGGGGACATGAAGGTACGCATCCTTTATGTCCAGAGACACCATAAACTCCCCCTCCTCCATGTTGGCTATTATCGCTCTGAGTGATTCCATTTTGAATTTGAATCTTTTTATGTACAGGTTTAGGGATTTCAGATTCAAAATAGGTCTGACCGAACCGTCCGGTTTCGGGACCACAAATGGGGTTGAGTAGTAACCTCTTCCCTGCTGGTGCAGGGGAACCTTGATTATCACTTGCTGTATACACAGCGTTTGAATTGCAGCTAACACTATATCCCTTTCCGATGTGGAAGCTAGTAGGGCCGATTTGAAAAATTGGCGCGGGGGCACCTCCTCGAATTCCAATTTGTAACCCTGGGAAACTATTTCCAACACCCAGGGATTCAGGTCTGAACTGACCCAGGCCTGACTGAAAAGTCGAAGACGTGCCCCCACCGGTGCGGACTCCCTCAGGGGAGCCCCAGCGTCATGCTGTGGGTTTTGGAGCAGCCGGGGAGGACTTTTGTTCCTGGGCACCTGCCGAAGCAGGTGCTCTTTTGCCTCTGCCCTTACCTCTGGCGAGGAAAGAGGATCCCTGACCTCTTCTGGACTTGTGCGACCGAAAGGACTGCATCTGATAGGGTGTTACTTTCTTTTGCTGTTGGGGAATATATGGTAAAAAATTCGATTTACCTGCTGTAGCTGTGGAAACCAGGTCCGTCAGCCCATCCCCAAACAATACATCACCCTTATAGGGTAGTACTTCCATATGTTTTTTGGAATCCGCATCACCCGTCCATTGGCTAGTCCATAAGGATCTTCTCGCTGAGATAGACATGGCATTGGCCCTAGAAGCTAGCAATCCAATCTCCCTTTGAGCATCCCTTTATAAATAAGACTGCGTCTTTTATGTGGGCTAGAGTTAAGAATATAGTATCCTTATCCATATTATCAAATTGATCTGTCAGCTCATCTGTCCAAGCTGCAATTGCGTTACACACCCATGCCGACGCAATTGTCGGTCTTAGCACAGCACCCGTATGAGAATAAATACACTTTAAGGTAGATTCTTGCCTGC
This sequence comes from Pseudophryne corroboree, assembly GCF_028390025.1. NCBI lineage: Eukaryota > Metazoa > Chordata > Amphibia > Anura > Myobatrachidae > Pseudophryne > Pseudophryne corroboree. The sequence goes on from NC_086449.1 coordinate 283,001,344, forward strand.
GATCTGCAGGGTCCTTAAGGGCCGCTGTGTCAGGAGACGGTAGCGCCACTTTCTTGGACAAGCGCGTCAGGGCCTTGTCCACAGTGGGGGATGATTCCCAAATCTCCCTGTCCTGCTTAGGGAAGGGGTATGCCATATAAATTCTTTTGGGGCTCTGCGGTCTCTTTTCCGGAGTCTCCCAAGCTTTTCCAAAGAAATCATTTAATTCATGAGATGCGGGAAAATTAATAATCTGTTTCTTTCCCTTAAACATGTGTACCCTTGTGTCTGGGACTGAGGGTTCATCCACAATATGCAACACATCCTTTATTGCCACAATCATACACTAAATGGTTTTGGTCACCCTAGGGTGCAATTTTACTTTGTCGTAGTCGACACTGGAGTCAGAATCCGTGTCGGTAGTAGTGTCTTGTGTTAAGGGACGCTTTTGAGACCCCGGCGAGCCCTGTGAGTCGGTCCAATCCGAGGATTGACCCCCTGATGTCCCCCCTGATTCAGCCTTATCAAGCCTTTTATGTAAAGATGCCACACTTGCATTCAACATATGCCACATGTCCATCCAATCCGGAGTCGGCACAACCGACGGGGACACACCTCATTTGCTCCACCTCCTCCTTGGAGAAGCCTTCCGCCTCAGACATGTCGACACACACGTACCGACACCCCACACACACAGGGATTAACCTATAAGGGGACAAAACCCCAACCAGGCCCTTAGGAGAGACAGAGAGAGAGTATGCCAGCACACACCAGCGCTTAAAAACACTGGAAAAAATATGACCAGATAGCGGTTTTTATATATAATATACCAATTCCCACTCACTGCGTCGCTAATGTGCCCCCCTCCTCTTTTTTCCAGCCTGTGAAGTTCAGCAGGGGAGAGACCAGTCAGCCAGCGTTTTCCTCATGCAGCTTCTGTGGAGAAAATGGCGCTGGTTAGTGGTGAGGATCAAGTCCCGCCCACCCGACGGCGGGCTTTGGTCACAGTGATTTTCTGCAGCCTAATCAATCTGTATTTGCCCAAATGTGAGGTTTATTGCTGCCCAGGGCGCCCCCCCCCTGCAGTGCTGCTCTGTGTGTGTGTGACTGGGAGCAGTGGCGCGCAGCTTACCGCTGCGCGCCTTACCTCATGAAGATCTTATGTCTTCTGCCTTCTCATCCGGCTTCTATCTTCGCCATCTGTGAGGAGGACGGCGGTGCGGCTTCGGGACGAACCCCAGGTGAGACCTGTGTTCCGACTCCCTCTGGAGCTAATGGTGTCCAGTAGCCTTAGAAGCAGTGCCCAACTTGACAAGCCAGCTCTGCTTCTCTCTCCTCTGTCCCACGATGCAGGGAGCCTGTTGCCAACAGGACTCCCTGAAAATAAAAAACCTAACAAAATTCTTCTTCAACAGAAAACTCTGGAGAGCTCTCTGCAGTGCACCCATTCTCCTCTGGGCACAAGATCTAACTGAGGTCTGGAGGAGGGGCATAGAGGGAGGAGCCAGTGCGCACCCATAGTCAAAGTTCTTTTTAGGTGCCCTAACTCCTGCGGAGCCCGTCTATACCCCATGGTCCTTACGGAGTCCCCAGCATCCTCTAGGACGTAAGAGAAAGAAATACTACGCTACTTTTCCTGCATCAAAGGAATTGAATGCCCTGTTTGAACTTGGGCTAACCCTGACAAAAAATTTCAGATCCGTAAAAGATTAATTACATCCTTTCCATTTCCTCTGGAAGATAGAACAAAATGGGAAAATCCGCCAATTGTGGACGCATCAGTATCTAGGTTGTCATGTAAGATAGTCTTAACTGTTCCTGGGGCAGCATCCTTAAAGGACACAGCTGACCGCAAGATTGAGAACACTCTCAAATCGTTATACACTGCTGCTGGGGTGGCTCAGAGACCCACTATTGCTTGCGCATGGATCACTAAAGCCATTGCAAAGTGGTCAGGTAACCTAATTGACTGATTGGATACCTTACCCAGGGGGGAGATAGTTTTACTCCTGAAGCATATTCAAGACTCTGCTAACTTTATAGCCATAAAGGAAATTGGTTTGCTCAACGCACGCACCACTGCCATGGTAGTGTCAACACGCAGGGGCTTGTGGCTACGCCAGTGGACTGTGGATTTCAGGAAAGGCGTGGAAAATCTACCATTCACAGGTGAGGCCCTTTTTGGAGATGAACTGGGTAAGTGGATATCCAAGGCTACGGCGGGTAAATCTACGCAACCTTCCTTCCGCAGCACCCCCAGCTAGGAAAACCTACTCTGCTCCGACTCTGCAGTCCTTTTCGGACAGCGAAATTCACAGGCAAATCCAAAGGTTCTTCTACAGCCTTCAAAGGTAATAGAGGTAAACCCAGAAACCAGCAGCTGCAGGTTCTCAGGAACAGACCTCTGGGTCTGCTTCCTCAAAGCCTTCAGCATAACACTGGTCTGCACTGCCTGGAAGATAGGAAGGTGGGAGCTCGGTTACGTTATTTCAGTCACGTTTGGGCAACATCTTGCCAGGATCCCTGGGTCACAGGCCTTATCACCCAGGAAAACAGACTGGAGTTTCAGGAACTCCCACCTCACAGATTCTTAAAATCAGGCTTACCAGCTTCTCCGGAAGCAAGTATGACTTTACAGGCAGCAATTCAAAAACTGGTATAGACTCGGGTCATTGTCCCAGTTCCACTTCAATTACAAAACAAGGGTTTATTACTCCAACCTGTTTGTGGTACCGAAACCGGATGGTTCGGTAAGGCCCATTTTAAACCTCAAATCACTGATCCCGTATTTGAGGGTGTTCAAATTCAAGATGGAGTCTCTGAGAGCAGTGATCTCAGGTCTGAAGGAGGGGGAATTCCTGGTGTCTCTGGACATCAAGGATGTGTACCTTCATATTCCAATTTGGCCGCCTCATCAGGCTTATCTAAGGGTTGCGCCGCACTGAGCGCCCAGCATGCCCGCTCCAACACCCGGAATCCGCGGACGGCAGCGCTGGTGACTGGGCCGGGGACTACCGCCGCGGGGACCACAGGCAGCTACAGCAGCCCCCCCGCAGCCGCGACCAGATCCGGAGGGTGAGTAGACACGGCTCCCTAAGTGCAGGGAGCCGCAATGTGCAGTGACCCCCTCCCGCTGAAGGGTGCCAGCGGGAGGGCAGATGATTGGGGGCCCAGGTTCACTGCGCCTTTATGCCACTAGACCACCGGGGCATTAGCCTCCGGGCAGGTGGGCACCTCCCTGGGGTCCAACATCTGAGGGGGTTGGGTGCCTAGCCTTCAGCCCCTCCCCCAACCTAGGGCTCACCAGTACCCTGGCTCAAGGACTGCCCTGGGATGTTCCTCCTCCCTCCCTAAAAACGCTCAAAAGCCATTTTAGCTACACATGCTGGCTGAGAGTTGCTGAGAGAGGAGAGTCTGGCCACTGTTTCCCCTGTACCCCGCTCCAGTAGCTGGGCTCAGTCATTTTCTCCTGCCTGCTGAACATTCACAGGACAGTTGAGTACCTTGGCCCTTATTGTTTTCTGGCATTGTGTGGTTGAGGGTCTGTGTATGTGACCATGGTTTACCACTGTGCAGTGCTTGACCTCACGTCCCTTGTACAGAGTCTTATTCTGCAGAGGGTTCCTCAGTGTCCAGTCTGTGCTAAATTCTACAGTGTTTGTTGTGACATACAGTTCTGTTTTCTGTGCAAGGGTACCCTGCTTACATTTTATAAATGTCTTCTAGAAACAGGAAGGTTGTTACAACTGAACCTCCCACTTGCATAGTGTGCTGTAATATCTTCACAGAATTCATTGGACACAAGTTATGATGCAGCTCGTGGATCGTTTGGCTACGCCACAAGTGGATCCACAGAACTCAGCACCACCTAGTACCGTGGCACCAGGTCAGTCCTATCCATTTCATTCTCCACAGGTGGATCCACCATGGGTTAATGCACTGGCCCAATCGGTCCAGAGTCTATGCCAGGTCTCGAGCTCCATGCAACAGCTTCTGGTGAGAGAAAAGCGTCCCAGGCGGCCTCATACTTCTAGTGGTACTGCTACCCCTCTTTCGGAAAGGGAGTCTCCTACTTCTGACCAGGAAAGTAGGTTGGGGGACTCTGATCCGGACGCAGCTACAGGTTTAGAGGATTCTCTTTCAGTAGCAGAGGTTGAGGCCCTCGTCAAACAGGTCAGACTGGTCCTAGATATTTGAACATGAAGATCCTGCCCCAACTTCCAAGACGCCAATTTTCAAGAAACCGAAGAAGAATTCAACACCATTTCCTTCCTCAGCACAGTTAGAAGACTTGCTGGAGGCAGCTTGGGCTAAGCCAAATAAACTGTTTCAGCTTTCGGTTCTTCCGATTCCGGATACTTCCTCTCTTAAAGACTCCACAGATCGTAAATTGGATACCTTCCTTAAAATGGACTACACTCATGCTGGTTCCATTAGCAGACCGGCATTCGCTTCGGCATGGGTAACTAAGGCGATCGCTTGCTGGGCAGACCAACTTCACCAGGGTCTTTCCGCCAATGTTAGTAAGAAGCAGTTGTCTGTCTGGGAATATTCAAAAGGCGAACTCTTATCTCGCAGAAGCTGCCCTGGACACAGCCATCCTGACGTCTAAGGTTTCTGCTTCCACATTCCACAGTGGCGGCAAGACGATCATTATGGCTGCGTTTTTGGAGGGCAGACACTTCCTCCAAGAAAGCTCTAGAAGCATTACCATACGCAGCGGATACTCTATTCGGACAGGAATTAAATAATATTGTTACCTCACTGGCTGCTGCTAAAACGGCTTTTCTTCCATCTGCAACAGCCCCTAAGCCTAAGACTTCCTTTCGCCCCTTTCGCATAGAGGGACGAGCCAAGGGCCAGAACTCCTTTCGTTACCAGGCCCAGACGAAGAACACCAAGCCTCGCACAAAGCAACCTTGGGCTACCGGATGCCAAGCCAACCGAAAAACCTGCTGCGTGATGGTGCGGGCCCCTCTCTGGGGGATCCCAGAGTGGGGGGCCGACTGCTGTCTTTTGCTCCGCAATGGTGGGACATTACGACGGACGGTTGGGTCAGAGACATTTTGGCGCCGTCCTCCCAAAAAGATTTTTCACCACGGGGCTTCCGAGGGATCCCGGAGAGGCAGAGGCTCTACACGAGTCATTCAGCTCCCTTCTCGCCTCAAACGTCATTGTCCAGGTACCAATGGAGCAGAGGAGACAAGGTTTCTATACCTCTCTCTTTCTGGTTCCGAAACCGGATGGTTCCTATCTGCCGTTTCTCAACCTCAAAGAGTTGAACCTTTTCCTACGTGTTCCCAAGTTCCGCATGGAATCTCTCAGGACAATTGTTCTAGCTTTGGAACCGGGGAACTATATGGCATCCCTGGACATTCAGGATGCATATTTACATGTCTCAATACGTCCAACCCATCAGAAATATCTCAGTTTTGCTATCAAAGATAATAATTTCCAATTTCCGAGCCCTGCCTTTCGGGTTATCCACTGCTCCACAAGTTTTTACCAAAGTTATGGTGGTAATGACTGCTGAGGAATTAGAATTCTACCTTACCTGGACGACCTCCTGCTTCTGGGGCACTCTCAAGAGATACATTCAGTTCACATTCAGTTGACGGTGGAGTTTTTACAGTTGCACGGCTGGAAAATAAGCTAGAAAAAATAACGTTAACGCCCTCTCAAGCAATCCTTCATTTAGGGGCGCTTTTGAATTCCAGAGAACAGCAAGTGTTTCTGCCTCAGGACATTCAGAATCTCCTTCACCATCGCACCATTTCAATACATGCTTGCATGAAGGTGTTTGGCTCGATGGTGGCAGCGTTCGATATGGTAGAGTACATCCAGTTCCACTCTCGTCCGCTACAATAGGAGATTCTTCACAAGTGGGATGGATCTCCTCTCCACATCCGATCACAGACCATGGTCCTCACATCAGAGGTTCTACTGTCCTTAACATGGTGGCTCCTCCGGGTCAATCTCGACAAGGGTCGACCATTTTGGATTCAAGACTGGATCATGATCATCATGGATGCCAGTCTTCGAGAGTAGGGCGCGGCCTTGGAGACCCATGCATTCCAGCATCACTGGACTCTTCGAGAAAGCAGACTCCCCATCAATGTACTGGAATTGAGAGCTATTCTCAATACACAACGTGCTGCTCATCGTCTTTTCAAAGGTCGAGCGGTCAAAGTCCAGTCAGACAACGCAACGGCGGTGGCATACATCAACCGCCATGGTGGCACTCGCAGTCGGGGAGCCATGCAAGAGGTAACCAATATTTTCCAGTGGCAGTACAAAATCTTCCAGCGCTATCGGAGATATTAATTCCAGAAGTACTCAACTGGGAAGCGGACTTCCTCAGTTGGCAGGACGTTTACTCAGGAGAGTGGAGACTCCACCCGGAGGTGTTCGATCAGTTGGTATCCCGATGGGGGATGCCGGACATAGACCTCATGGCATCCCGCCACAACAGACAAGTCAACAGGTTTGGCTCTCGCATAAGAGATCCAAAGGCGTTCCTAGTGGATGCTCTGACCGCTCATTGGTCGTTTTCCCTCGTGTATGCCTATCCACCAATTTCCATGATTCTCCGGCTAATCCGGAAATCCAAACGGGAAGGAGGCACAATGAAACTTGTGGTCCCGGATTGGCCACGTCGCCCGTGGTATGCGGATCTACTCATTCTGTCCATAGACAACCTGTGGTGTCTGCCCCTACATCGGGATCTTCTGTCCTAGTGACCCTTTGTGCATCCAGACCCAGACCGTCTTGCTTTGACGGCGTGGCTATTGAGACATCCATCCTAAGAAGAAAAGGATTTTCCAATCGAGTCATTGGGACTATACTTAATGCCAGGAAAACATCATCTGCCAGAATCTACCACCGCATCTGGAAAACTTAATTTTCATGTTGATATTGGCCTTTCTTCAGTCAGGCTTAGACCTTGGCCTAAGGTTATCGTCCCTGAAGGTTCAGGTTTTAGCATTCTCTGTGCTCTTTCAGAAGCAACTTGCTGCTTTTCCGGAGGTGAAAACATTTCTCCAGGGGGTACTTCATGTCCAGCTGCCGTTTGTGGCTCTGGTGGCCCCTTGGGATCTTTCCCTGGTGCTAAAAGCTCTCCAAACGGCTCCCTTTGAACCCATGGACAGGGCGGATCTCCGTTGGATCACTTGGAAGACCTTGTTCCTTTTGGCCATTTCTTCAGCTCGCGGAGTTTCTGATCTTAGTGCTCTGTCTTGGCGTTCGCCCTTCCTGGTCATTAACTCAGACAGGGCGGTTCTCCGCATTAGGGCAGATTTCCTACCCAAATTGGCTTCCAGTTTCCACATCAATCAGGAGATAGTGGTTCTGGGATTATCAACTGCTTCTCCAGTAGTCCGAGCTCTCCAAATCTATGTGGACAAAACCAAGGATATTCGACGTTCGGACTCCCTGTTCCTCTTGTTAGATTCCCATAAACGGGGTTGACCAGCGTCAAAACAAACCTTAGCTTGTTGGCTTCGGTTAACAATTCACCACACGTATTCGGCTGCAAAGCTGCCTACTCCTTCGGGGGTAAAGGCTCACTCCACACGGGCTGTGGGAGCTTCCTGGGCAGCCTCTGGGAGGGCCTCGGCTGAGCAGCTTTGTAAAGCTGCCACGTGGTCCTCTGCCCAGACTTTCATTGAATTCTGCTAATTTGACACCTTCGCGTAGGATGACGCAGCCTTCTAGCGAAGGGTCCTTTGCGCAGTCCAGTAGCATCCCCGCCTTAGTGGGGACAGCTTTAGGACGTCCCAGCGTTAGCACTCCTGTGCCCCCTAGTGGACAACAAAGGAAAATAGGATTTATGTCTTACCTTGTTAAATCCTTTTCTTCGAGTCCATAGAGGGCACAGGACGCCCTCCCTGATACACCTGTCCTGCAAGATGGGATTCCTGTGTAGGTGGTGTGCGGCCAACCTGCTTCACAGTGTTTGTCTGTGTGTAGTTTAAGTGTACTGTTCTTCCTTCCTCTTTCTGCCACTCCTGCCTTTGGCTTGCTACCAAAACTGGTGGGCCTGGCGGCGGGGCGGAGTTTAGCGGACAGGGAGGGAGGCATGCTGGGTACTTTTAAGTAACCCTTTTGGTGCCTGCCTGCTCCTGGACAGCCTATACTCAGCGTTAGCACTCCTGTGCCTCCTATCGACTCGAAGAAAAGGATTTAACAAGGTAAGACAGTGGTTCCCAAACTGTGTGCCGTGGCACCCTGGGGTGCCTCGGGACACTTGTAGGGGTGCCTTCGATTGGTGGTCCAGGACCAATTAAAATTATTTATGGTCAATATAATAGAGAAAACCTCTGCTGGTGGCTGCAATCATAAAATATGTGGACAAACTGAAGCAAATCCTGTCTCTCACCACATAATTTAACTTATGGATGACACATGAACACAATTTACTTTATTTCATATTTCTTTCTAAATGTCTTAATAAGAAGCTTTTGTCCTGGAGGAGGTGTGAAAAAAATTCTGATACTCTAGGGCGCCGTGATTCCAAAAAGTTTGGGAACCGCTGAGGTAAGACATAAATCCTATTTTTAATTATGTAGTTATTTCAATTAAAGAGTTCCCCAGTAAGACATTATTTTGTTTTTCCTTTTGCCTTTGCAAAATCAGTTTACATGCCTTCTAACAGCCCTGCTTGTATTGGGGTTAATGGAATATTCCCAGTAATGCACGTGTGTGTGTGTGCGTGTGTGCCATCACCCTCTGTGTGTCACCATTTTTCAGAGATTTAATCTCCAGCCCTGTTTTTATTACATTTTTCTAGATACATCCTATTTATTTATTTATTTATTGTCCCTATAAATGTTCTGTTTTGAATAGTGGGAAACAAAGACGCTGCTGATCTGTTTGGAGATGCGGATGATATTTCTTCCGGCAGTGATGGAGAAAAGCCTCCCACTCCAGGACAGCCCATGGTACGTACCTGTAAACAGCACTCCCTCCATTGCACCTCTTAGTACATTTTCAAAGATGTTGCCCAGATATATCAACGATGTTTCAGTATGTGTTGTAGATGAGCCCCACTCTTCCTATGTGTAAGTAGTTGTGACCCTTTCCAGTACTGTCCTGATGGGTTTTTGAACATGTCCCCATTCTCTGTGCACAGGTGCAAACAGTGGGTATTTGCATATAGCGCATGGAAGATGCTGCTTTACACGTTTTTGTGTATGTGCGTCCTATTCTGAGTTGTACGGAATTTGACTGGATTTGTTTTTCTGTGAAATTGTGTGTTTCAGGGTAAGAACTTGACAACAATGAGAGCACACAGAAAGGGGGCAAAACTTTTTTTTAAGTATATGAGTGAAAGGAGAAAATCAAATGGAGGAATAGTAAGACTTAAGACAGAGAGTGAGCATTTGGTGGAGGGAGACAAGGCAATAGATCACCTAAATTATTTTCTAACATCCTAGTGGATGCTGGGGACTCCGTGAGGACCATGGGGAATAGACGGGCTCCGCGGGAGACTGGGCACTCTAAGAAAGAATTAGTACTACTGGTGTGCACTGACTCCTCCCTCTATGCCCCTCCTCCAGACCTCAGTTAGAATCTGTGCCCGGAAGGAGCTGGGTGCATTTTAGTGAGCTCTCCTGAGTAGTATTTTAGTTAGGTTTTTTTATTTTCAGAGAGCTTCTGCTGGCAACAGACTCTCTGCTACGTGGGACTGAGGGGAGAGAAGCAAACCTACTAACTGCGGCTAGGTTGCGCTTCTTAGGCTACTGGACACCATTAGCTCCAGAGGGTTCGAACACAGGAACTTAACCTTGGTCGTCCGTTCCCGGAGCCGCGCCGCCGCCCCCCTCACAGAGCCAGAAGCCAGCGGATGAAGCAAGAAGACGTCAAAATCGGCGGCAGAAGACTCCTGTCTTCACATGAGGTAGCGCACAGCACTGCAGCTGTGCGCCATTGCGCCCACACTAACCCACACACTCCGGTCACTGTAGGGCGCAGGGGGGGGCGCCCTGGGCAGCAATTGAGTACCTCCTGGCAAAAGCAGCATATATACAGCTGGGCACTGTATATATGCATGAGCCCCCGCCATTTTTTACACCAAATCGCGGGACAGAAGCCTGCCGCTGAGGGGGCGGGGCTTCTTCCTCAGCACTCACCAGCGCCATTTTCTCTCCACAGCTCCACTGAGAGGAAGCTCCCCAGGCTCTCCCCTGCAGACTCACGGTAGAAAGAGGGTAAAAAGAGAGGGGGGGCACATAAATTTTTTTTTTTTTAATGCAATATTTTTATTGAAAAGAAGTCGAATATGCTGATACAAGTCAAACAGGAGATGATGACTCCAAATGAAATATCCAAATTCACATACAGGCTATCCCGTGGGGAATAACCAAATGTAACAACAACATGGAAGCACATCATCAATACATTGTATATATATATCTGTCGACAACTATTTTTTACGTTTAAACGAAAAATAAGAGAAAAATAGGGGAGGAGAGACAAAGAAGAAGAGGAGAAGAGAGGAAGAAAGAAAGGGGAAGGGTGGGTGGGAGAGAGGGAGATCATCATAGGAGAGTACAAGGTAGAGGCAGGGCGCAGGAGGGGAAACCTCCCTACTGTAAACTTTACATCCTGGTAGAAGAGGGCATAGTATAGGTGAACCAAGGATCCCAGATCCTCCTAAATTTCTCTGACCTATCACATAAGGAGGCCGTGATTTTCTCCATCATGGAGATATGCCATATTTTGGTTATTAACATGCTCCTAGGGGGGGGGAGTGGTTTTTTTCCAATTTTTAGCTATCACACATCTGGCAGCGTGTAGAATTTGGAGTGCCAGGTTGCTCTCCTGGGAGTCTAAATTGGACAAAGGTAGGCCCAGAAGGGCCGACCAGGGACATAGCGTTACTTGCGTGGAGAAAATGGAGCTAATGAGGGTTTCCACCTGAGACCAGAACGTGCAAATTTTGGGGCATGACCACCAGATGTGCAAAAAGTCTCCAATTTGACCGCACCCACGCCAACACAATGGTGATGACCCGGGAAAAAACTTATGTAGTGTAGCAGGGACCCGATACCATCTAGTATAGACTTTATAGGAATTTTCCTTCACTAAGGAGGAAATTGAGGACTGAGCTACCTTTTGCCTAATAATTTCCCATGAGTCCTCTGCTGGGGGTGGGCCAAGGTCCTGTTCCCATTTACGCTCATGGGGAAGTATGTTCGCTGCCTTCAGAGAACGTAGTAAGCCATAAAGTATAGAAATAATACCCTGCCGCATGGGAGAATAAATACACAAACGTTCTAAGGGAGTAAGTTGACGTATGACTTGGGATTTTGAAAGGGAGCTTAAGAAAGAACGAATTTGTAAATACTCATAAGATACAGGTTGAGGGATATTATATTTGTCACGTAGGGACTGAAGGGAGCGCCAGGAGGAGCCCTCTATGAAATCAAACACCAGTCCCGGACGTGGGCTCAAATGGAACCACAGGTGGGACCGTAAGGTGGAGCCAGGGGGGAAATCCTGATTGTCCCAAATGGAAGTGATGGGCGAAGGGAAAGTGGATAAACCATAGTGCCGAATGCAGAAGCACCATAGGGAGCAAGTAAATTTAGTGGGAGGGGTGCACGCTTGCATTGTCCGGGTTGATCTGGTCGGCGCAAGTAGGGAAACCAAAGTGGAGACCCCGGCCGCCAGACGCTCGATACGGATCCAGGGTAGATGGGGCGCTGGGGAAAACCAGGCGACAGCCTGGCTCAGGTGAGTTGCGTGGTAGTATTTACGAATGTCCGGCAGACCTCTGCCTCCAGATAGTGGATCACGTACCAAAGTGGAGGTCCTAATTCTAGGAGGCTTACCAGACCATATAAATTTTAGGAAGAGTTTCTGCATTCGGCCCAGGGCCTCAGCGGGGATGCGTACGGGAATTGTTTGAATCGGATATAAGAGCCTGGGTAGGATGTTCATCTTTACTGAGACTATCCGTCCGAACCAGGCTATAATCTGCTTGTCCCAGGCCCAAAGGTCCGACTCTATACACTTGAATAAAGCTGGGAAGTTCTCAGAGTATAGGGAGTCGTAGGAGTTCGTGATGAACACGCCTAAATATTTAATTTTCTTGGGGCGCCAAGCAAAATTGAAGTTAGCAGCTAGGAGAGATCTGGTGTCCTCACTGAGATGCAGAGGGAGGGCCTCCGATTTGGAATAGTTAATACGATATCCCGAATAATGAGAATATGATGATAGGGTTTTAAATAGGTTGGGGATAGAAATATTGGGTGAAGACAGAGTTAACAGAACATCATCTGCAAATAATGACAATTTGAACTCCTCGTCGCCAACATTAATGCCCTTAATATCAGGGTTAGCCCTAATCATGCACGCCAATGGTTCGATGGTCATAGCAAAGATTAACGGAGACAGAGGGCACCCCTGACGTGTACCGTTGTTGATGTGAAAGAGGGGAGAGTCCTTACCATTAACCCTAACTCTGGCAGAGGGGTTGGAGTAGAGTGCCTTAATACCCTGAAGTAGGCTTCCTCCCAGGCCGAACCTACGCAAAGTGGCGAACATGAATGGCCACAATATTTTATCAAAAGCCTTCTCCGCATCAAGCGAGAGAAGGACAGAGGGTAATTTAGCTTTATTGATAAGATGGACCAAGTCAATGGTTCTACGGGTATTGTCTCTAGCTTGTCGGCCTGGGATGAAGCCCACCTGGTCAGCGTGAATCAAACGCGGAAGAACTGGGTTTAGTCTTAGGGCAAGAATTTTGGCAAAAAGTTTGATGTCATTATTTAGTAACGAGATGGGGCGGTAGCTAGCACAGGAATTGGGGTCTTTCCCAGGTTTATGAATTAAAACTATCCTTGCCTCTAGTGCCCGGGGTGACAGAGGATTACCTCTGAGGAAACCATTGAAGAGTCTACAGAGATGGGGTAATAGGATCCCTTTAAATTTCTTGTAATACATAATTGACATCCCGTCGGGGCCAGGGGCTTTACCAGATTTCTGAGTTTTAAGCGCATTATCTAACTCTTCCACAGTTATCTCTGAGCTTAACTGAGAGACTGTCGTGCTACTCAGTGACGGTAGGTCACACTTATCTAAAAGGGATTCGATCCCCTCATGGAATCTCAATGAAGACGACGAAGGGCCCGCCTCCGCGTTATACAATAGTTTATAGAATTCCTCGAATTCACCCAGGATGCGGTCAGGGTCATGTGTTAGTGTTCCCTGTTTGGTGCGAATAGATAGGATATTTTTTGAAGAGATCTGAGCCCTCAATTTCCTGGCCAAAATTTTATCTGCTTTATCCCCTTTTTCGTAATAAATCTGGTTAAGGCGTCTAAGGCATTGTTCAGTCTTATGGGATAACAATATATTAAGTTCACCCCTTACTTTAAGTAGTTTATCTAAATCGGCCGGGTTTAGAGAAGATTTATGAACCTCCTCCAGATGGTGGAGTTGGTCAGAGAGTTCTGATATCTTTTGGGAGCGCTGTTTGGTGAGTCTGGCCGCGATTTGAATAAAATGGCCTCTGAGGACCGCTTTATGCGCCTCCCACAGGGTCATGTCTGATATACCAGGGGTTTGGTTTTCATTAAAATAATCTTTCAAAGCCTGGGTGATTTGTTGTGGCACCTCGAACTGTTGAAGAAGGGCATCATTAAGAGACCAAGAGGGAGGGGAAAAGGTGCGTGCCAGCCCAGACAGAGATAAGGATATTGGGGCATGGTCGGACCATGTGATTGGATGGATACAGCATTTCTGGATTCGGGAAGTGAGGTCTCTACTTACCATGATCATATCAATTCTGGTGTATATATTATGCACTGGGGAATAGAATGTGTAATCTTTAACTAAGGGGTCAACTACCCTCCAGGAATCGAATAGTAAGTGATTTTTAAGTAGGGACTGCAGGGCTTGGGAGTTGCGGGTGTGTGTATGGGCCTGGGACGCTGGTAGGGAACTAGAGCGATCAAGGCTATGATGGAGTATAGTGTTGAAATCTCCTGCCATTAAAATGTCGCCTTTCCTACACTGAGCGATTTTAGAGTCTAGAGAGGTGAAGAACGAGGCTTGATTAACATTGGGAGCGTAGATATTGACCAGGGTGATGGGGACATTATTAAGCTTGCCTACTATAATGAGGAACCTTCCGCGCTTGTCCCTAACAATTTTTTCTGATTCTAAGTGTAGATGGGCGGGGATCAATATGGCAACCCCTCTTTTCTTCTGGGAGTGGTCACAGGCATGTATGGCGACAGGATGGCGTCTAGAACGTAGTTCAGGGTGGGACGTTCCTTTGAAATGTGTCTCCTGGAGGAACACCAGATCTCCCCCTACTTGTTTCAAAAAGATAAATAATTTGGTCCTCTTTTGGGGACTATTGAGACCCTTCACATTATAGGATATTACGTTAACAGACATGGCAGTACAGGTGGAAGCAAAACTCTAATGGCCCTAAGGGCCCATTGATGATCTCCCTGGGGGTAGGGGGAAAGAAGAAAAGTGAGAGGTAGAGAAAGAGGAAGAACAAAGAAGGGTAGCAACATAAAGAATGATACAAAATGAAATGCAATGAACATGTATAATATACCGAGCCAATGACCCATTGTACGCATTGTACGGGTCTGAACGTTTGAGCTCCCGTATGGGGTATTAAGGGAGAGAGGTTCTCCCCTATGCTCAAAACTGACTATAATGGCTCGGTGGGGGTATGGCTCCGAGTATCAAGGGGCCCACCGACCAATCAGATGGGGGGGGGCGACCAGGGGGGCCATAACATCAAATAATCTCAATAAACCATTTTTGAATCTTATGAACACAGAGAACATATGCTCAGTTATATGAACACAGTGGAACAAAGGAACCCGTAAACCTCTAAGCTAATATGCATAACAGTAGAAAATGACATGTAGTAACCCGATATTGCAGCTGTGAAGAAATGTTCACGGAGGGTCGTGTCTCGCTGAAGTTTTTGCCGGGACTGTCAGCCACAGGCGTCGGGGCGCCCGCTGTGGGAGAGGTGAGACTGGAGTGCGTTGAAGAGCTGGAGCTTCCCGCGGGGAGACAGGTTTATCCGACTCCGGGGGAGAGAGGTTAAGTCTCAAAAGAAGCCGGTGGGCCTCCTCCTTAGAGCGTGCCAGCAGACTCTTCCCATCACGTTGCACAATGAGAGCAAAGGGGAAACCCCATCTGTAACGGATTTGGTTGTCCCTGAGGATTTGGGTGTACTCCCGCAAGTCGAAGCGCCTCTTAAGAGTGGTAGGGGATAAGTCCTGAAACACCATTAGCTTATGCGTGTCGAACAAACACAAGTCTCTATTCCGGGCCGCTGTTAGGATTTTTTCCTTGGTTTTGAAGTAGTGACACCGTAAGACTACGTCTCTTGGAGGGGACGAAGTCGAGGGTTTTTGGCGCAAGGCCCGGTGAGCCCTGTCCAGGAGGAACTGCTCGCGCGGGACGTCCGGGAGGAGGTGTTGGAAAAATTTGAGGAGGAAATCCTCCAATTGTGTTGGTTCCACCGACTCCGGTATGCCTTTAATACGTAGGTTATTACGTCGTGCGCGATTATCTGCGTCTTCCTGTTGGTCTTGGAGCAGGTAAATATCTTCCTGCATAATGTGGACTGAATGTTCCAGTTCCTGCTGGAAGGAAATGACTTCATCAATTTTTTGTTCAGTATCGTTAGTACGGGCCCCGAGATCAGATATCTCCGCCTTGAGCCCCGAGATGGCGTTATGGATCTCCGAATGAAAAGCTTGTTTTAGTGATTTCATCTCCGCCAGGATAGAGGAAATGCCATCTTTCATGGAGGGGTCTGGGGCAGATGAGTCTTCCTCAGATTCCGAAACCGGGGCGGGAATAGGGACGGCCGGTACTTTAGTGGAACTGGATTTCATCTTAGAAATAAAGGAGGAGATTTCCGCAGAGGACGCATTTTTCTTAGACTTAAACTTAGACATGGTGTGTGACAGTCCCGGAGCTAAGAGAGGTTATAGGGCATAGCTGAGTAATAGCATAAATAGTGATCCATCATGAGGTAGAAGTTGAGAATTCACAAGAAGAAGACCCCCGTGGTCGCACCCATAGGCATTCAGCAGCACATTTCTCTGCTAGATAGTAACATAGGAGACTGGAGTATAAAGCAGGTGCAGTTGCAGGGAGGGGTCAGGAGATGGCGCCCCCGGGCTTGTAAAAATGTAAAACAGAAAAATCCAGCACAGAAGGGAAGTATCAGGTAACTTCAGTAAATTATATGAAAGTTTAATGCTGGGGGGGGGGGTGTTATAGCATATATAGGACTCCTATGTGGTGAGAGGATGGTATTCTATTTGGCCTAGTTGCACCTTAAGGCAATGGGGGGGGGGGGAGAGCAGACGCCCCTATCCGTGCGGGTAGTCGAGCAGGGCTCCCCAGCGGCCGAGCGTGAATGATAATACCCCCGAGAAGGGTTAGTTGAGCGCAGGCCTGGGGCTGAGGGCCAGACCCAGAGAGAGGTTGATGTGGGAGCTGTGGTGCTGCGGTGCTGTGTCTCCCTCCGGCACTCAGCGCGGAGTGTCCAGCCGTGGGCGCCCGTTGGTGTCAAGCGCGGGCAGCGGTGGGGGAGAGAGTGTGTTGGGGGATCAGCTCACCTCTGTGTGCGGTGGAGGCCGCCGGGTCCCGAGTCCACAGCTCCGTCTCCGGGACCGAGACCTAAAATGGCCGCCGCCTCCGGAGCGTCGTATCCCCGGCGTCTGCTCTCCGGCCAGTTCTCCGTTCCTCCGCAGCCTCCTCTGTCTCGTTGGTATGAGGGAGTGTGTGTCAGCTCCCAGGGGGACCACGTCCGGGCACTTGATAGCACTTTGGGGACGGGGCTGAAGCTCCGTGAGGTCCGCCGCCAGAGGATCCAAAATTTAGGCCCCGGCTTTTGGATGGAGGGTAGGCCGCAACCCGCAGGAGCCGGTAAACCGGCTCCCCGATTCCGCAGCACTACCCCACCACCGATGAGTGTTCCCTCTGTCAGGGGGAACACGTTTAGAAGGCTCTTCCCGGGCAGGGATTGGATTTTAGAGGCAAAAACTCCTTGATCTCAGGGGAGCTCACCGGGGGCACATAAATTTAGCGCAATAATCATATATACAGCAGCTACTGGGTAAACACTAAGTTACTGTGTGATTCCTGGGTCATATAGCGCTGGGGTGTGTGCTGGCATACTCTCTCTCTGTCTCTCCAAAAGGCCTTGTGGGGGTCCTGTCCTCATATAGAGCATTCCCTGTGTGTGTGGTGTCGGTACGCTTGTGTCGACATGTTTGACGAGGAGTGCTATGTGGAGGCAGAGCAGGTGCAGATGAATGAGGTGTCCTTGCCGACGGCGCCGACACCTGATTGGATGGATATGTGGAAGGTGTTAAATGATAATGTAAACTCCTTGCATAAAAGGTTGGATAAAGCTGAAGCCTTGGGACAGTCGGGGTCTCAACCCATGCCTGATCCTACAGCGCAGAGGCCGTCAGGGTCTCAGAAGCGCCCACTATCCCATATTGTTGACACAGATATCGACACGGATTCTGACTCCAGTGTCGATGGCGATGATGCAAAATTGCAGCCTAAAATGGCTAAAGCCATCCGCTACATGATTGTAGCTATAAAGGATGTATTGCACATATCAGAGGTAAACCCTGTCCCTGACAAGAGGGTTTATATGTTTGGGGAGAAAAAGCAAGAGGTGACTTTTCCCCCTTCACATGAGTTAAATGAGTTATGTGAAAAAGCTTGGGATTCTCCTGATAGGAAAGTGCTGATTTCCAAAAGGTTACTTATAGCGTACCCCTTCCCGCCAACGGACAGGATGCGCTGGGAATCCTCCCCTAGGGTAGACAAAGCTCTGACATGCTTATCTAAGAAGGTGGCCCTGCCGTCACAGGATACGGCCTCCCTAAAGGATCCTGCGGATAGGAAGTAGGAAGGTATCCTGAAGTCTGTTTATACACATTCAGGTACCATACTGCGGCCGGCAATTGCGACGGCCTGGATGTGTAGTGCTGTAGCAGCATGGACAGATACACTGTCTGAGGAACTGGATACCTTGGACAAGGATACTATTTTACTGACCCTGGGGCATATAAAAGATGCTGTCCTATATATGAGGGATGCCCAGAGGGACATTTGCCTACTGGGCTCTAGAATAAATGCAATGTCGATTTCTGCCAGAAGGGTCCTGTGGACTCTGCAATGGACAGGCGATGCCGACTCTAAAAAGCACATGGACGTTTTACCCTACAAGGGTGAGGAATTGTTTGGGGACGGTCTCTCGGACCTAGTTTCCACAGCTACAGCTGGGAAGTCAAATTTTTTGCCATATATTCCCTCACAGCCTAAGAAAGCACCGTATTACCAAATGCAGTCCTTTTGATCACAAAAAGGCAAGAAAGTCCAAGGTGCGTCCTTTCTTGCCAGAGGCAGGGGTAGAGGAAAGAAGCTGCACCATACAGCTAGTTCCCAGGAACAGAAGTCCTCCCCGGCTTCCACTAAATCCACCGCATGACGCTGGGGCTCCACAGGTGGAGCCGGGAGCGGTGGGGGCGCGTCTCCGAAAATTCAACCACCAGTGGGTTCGCTCACAGGTGGATCCCTGGGCTATACAGATTGTGTCTCAGGGATACAAGCTGGAATTCGAAGTGATGCCCCCTCACCGTTACCTAAAATCAGCCCTGCCTGCTTCCCCCATAGAAAGGGAAGTAGTGTTAGCGGCATTCACAAATTATATCTCCAGCAGGTGGTGGTACAGGTTCCCCTCCCTCAACAGGGAATGGGTTACTATTCCACAATGTTTGTGGTTCCGAAACCGGACGGTTCGGTCAGACCCATATTGAATTTAAAATCCCTGAACATTTACCTGAAAAGGTTCAAGTTCAAGATGGAATCGCTCAGAGCTGTCATTGCAAGCCTGGAAGAGGGGGATTTTATGGTGTCTCTGGACATAAAGGATGCTTACCTGCATGTCCCCATTTATCCACCTCATCAGGAGTACCTCAGATTTGTGGTACAGGACTGTCATTACCAATTCCAGACGTTGCCGTTTGGTCTCTCCACGGCACCGAGAATATTTACCAAGGTAATGGCGGAAATGATGGTGCTCCTTCGAAAGCAGGGTGTCACAGTTATCCCATACTTGGACGATCTCCTCAAAAAGGCGAGGTCCAGAGAGCAGTTGCTGATCAGCGTAGCACGCTCTCTGGAAGTGTTCCACCAGCACGGCTGGATTTTGAATATTCCAAAGTCGCAGCTGATCCCTTCCTGGGCATGATTCTGGACACGGACCAGAAAAAGGTGTTTCTCCCGGCGGAGAAGGCTCAGGAGCTCGTGACTCTGGTCAGAGAATTCTTAAAACCAAAACAGGTGTCGGTGCATCACTGCACGCGAGTCCTGGGAAAGATGGTGGCGTTATACGAAGCCATTCCCTTCAGCAGGTTCCATGCGAGGACCTTTCAGTGGGATCTGTTGGACCAGTGGTCCGGATCGCATCTTCAGATGCATCGGCTGATCACCCTATCCCCCAGGGCCAGGGTGTCTCTTCTGTGGTGGCTGCAGAGTGCTCACCTTCTCGAGGGCCGCAGGTTCGTCATACAGGACTGGGTCCTGGTGACCACGGATGCAAGCCTCCAAAGATGGGGAGCAGTCACTCAGGGAAGAAACTTCCAAGGGCTGTGGTCAAGTCAGGAGGCTTGTCTGCACATCAATATCCTGGAACTAAGGGCCATATACAACGCCCTGAGTCAAGCGGAGCCTCTGCTTCGCAACCAACCGGTGCTGATTCAGTCAGACAACATCACCGCAGTGGCTCATGTAAACCGCCAGGGCGGCACAAGAAGCAGGGTAGCTATGGCGGAAGCCACCAGGATTCTTCGTTGGGCGGAGAATCGCGTGCAAGCACTGTCAGCAGTGTTCATTCCGGGAGTGGACAACTGGGAAGCAGACTTCCTCAGCAGGCACGACCTCCACCCTGGAGAGTGGGGACTTCATCAAGAAGTTTTCACACAGATTACAAATCTATGGGAACTGCCACAGGTGGACATGATGGCATCCCGCCTCAACAAAAAGCTACAAAGGTATTGCGCCAGGTCAAGATACCCTCAGGCGATAGCTGTGGACGCAGTAGTAACACCGTGGGTGTTCCAGTCGGTCTATGTGTTTCCTCCTCTTCCTCTCATTCCCAAGGTGCTGAGAATCGTATGAAAAAGAGGAGTGAGAACAATACTCATTGTTCCGGATTGGCCAACAAGAACTTGGTACCCGGAACTGCAAGAAATGCTCACAGAGGACCCATGGCCTCTGCCTCTCAGACAGGATCTGTTGCAACAGGGGCCCTGTGTGTTCCAAGACTTACCGCGGCTGCGTTTGACGGCATGGCGGTTGAACGCCGGATCCTAGCGGAGAAAGGCATTCCGGATGAAGTTATTCCTACGCTGATAAAGGCTAGGAAGGACGTGACAGCAAAACATTATCACCGTATATGGCGAAAATATGTTGCTTGGTGTGAGGCCAGGAAGGCCCCTACAGAGGAATTCCAGCTGGGCCGGTTCCTGCACTTCCTACAGTCAGGAGTGACTATGGGCTTAAAATTAGGGTCCATAAAGGTCCAGATTTCGGCCCTATCCATTTTCTTTCAAAAGGAACTGGCTTCGCTTCCTGAAGTTCAGACGTTTGTAAAGGGAGTGCTGCATATTCAGCCCCCTTTTGTGCCACCAGTGGCACCTTGGGATCTTAACGTGGTGTTGAGTTTCCTGAAATCTCACTGGTTTGAGCCACTTAAGACCGTGGAGCTAAAGTATCTCACGTGGAAAGTGGTCATGCTATTGGCCTTAGCTTCGGCTAGGCGTGTGTCAGAATTGGAGGCTTTGTCATGTAAAAGCCCCTATCTGGTTTTCCATATGGACAGGGCAGAATTACGGACTCGTCCGCAATTTCTGCCGAAGGTGGTGTCATCTTTTCATTTGAACCAACCTATTGTGGTGCCTGCGGCTACTCGTGACTTGGAGGACTCCAAGTTGCTTGATGTAGTCAGGGCTTTGAAGATTTATGTAGCCAGGACGGCTGGAGTCAGGAAAACTGACTCGCTGTTTATCCTGTATGCATCCAACAAGCTGGGTGCTCCTGCTTCAAAGCAGACTATTGCTCGCTGGATCTGTAACACGATTCAGCAGGCTCATTCTGCGGCTGGTTTGCCGCATCCAAAATCAGTGAAAGCCCATTCCACAAGGTAAGTGGGCTCTTCTTGGGCGGCTGCCCGAGGGGTCTCGGCATTACAACTTTGCCGAGCAGCTACTTGGTCGGGTTCAAACACCTTTGCAAAGTTCTATAAGTTTGATACCCTGGCTGAGGAGGACCTTGTGTTTGCCCATTCGGTGCTGCAGAGTCATCCGCACTCTCCCACCCGTTTGGGAGCTTTGGTATAATCCCCATGGTCCTTACGGAGTCCCCAGCATCCACTAGGACGTTAGAGAAAATTAGATTTTACTCACCGGTACATCTACTTCTCATAGTCCGTAGTGGATGCTGGGCGCCCGTCCCAAGTGCGGACTTTCTGCAATACGTGTATATAGTTATTGCTTAATAAAAGGGTTATGTTATGTTGGCATCTGTTGTTTGATGCTCTGTTGTTGTTCATACTGTTAACTGGGTATGTTATCACGAGTTATACGGTGTGATTGGTGTGGCTGGTATGAGTCTTACCCTGGATTCCAAAATCCTTTCCTTGTAATGTCAGCTCTTCCGGGCACAGTTTCCTTAACTGAGGTCTGGAGGAGGGGCATAGAGGGAGGAGCCAGTGCACACCAGTAGTACTAATTCTTTCTTAGAGTGCCCAGTCTCCTGCGGAGCCCGTCTATTCCCCATGGTCCTTACGGAGTCCCCAGCATCCACTACGGACTACGAGAAATAGATTTACCGGTGAGTAAAATCTTATTTTTTGCTTAGTATTTACTACAGAAGGAGAAGGGAAGGGGCCACAGTTAAGTTGCAAGGACATTCATAAAAAATAAGGTAGATGAAAGTACATTTACAGAGGAGAAGGTCCTAACAGAACTTTCAAAACTAAAAGTGGATAAACCAATGGGCCAGATGGGATACACCCAAGGATGCTAAAAGAGCTAAAAGATGTGCTGGTGACACCTTTTAACAGAATTATTTAACCAGTCACTAAATGCAGGTGCCATTCCAGAAGACTTGAAAAGAGCAAATGTAGTTCCACTGCACAAAAGTGGACGCAAAGTAGAAGCAAGTAACTATAGACCAGTAAGCCTTACATCAGTAGTAGGAAAAGTAATGGAACAACTATTAAAAGAAAGAGTTGTGGAATATCTTAAATTAAACAACTTACAGGATCCAAAACAGCATAGATTTACTGGTGGGAGCTCATGCCAAACAAATCTTATTGACTTTTTTGACTCTGTGATGAAAATAATAGATCAAGGGGGAGCTGTAGATGTAGCATATCTAGTCTTTAGTAAGGCATTTTACACTGTCCCACATTGCAGATTGCTAAAAAAACATGAAAGCATAGGGGTGGATTATAAAACAGTTAAATGAATAAGAACCTGGATGCAGGATAAGAAACACAGTTGTAGTAAATGGAGTGCAATCTATGGAGAGAAATGTTACCAGTGGAGTACCCCAGGGATCTGTACTTAGACCAGTTCTCTTTAATATCTTTTTGGTGACATTGCAAATGGTATTGAAGGGAAAGTATGCCTTTTTGCAGATGATACAAAGATATGCAACAAGGTAGACACACCGGGAGGGGTAAAACAAATGATTGATGACCTAGGTAGGCTTGAGAAATGGTCACAAACGTGGCAACTGCAGTTTAATGCTAAAAAATTCAAAATCATGCGCTTGGGTCTCAAAAACCCAAAGGCTAAATATAGTATCAAGGGAACTATAATGAAAACTACTGAGGCGGAAAGGGATTTAGGAGTCACTATTTCAAGTGACTTAAAGGCAGGAAAACAATGCAACAAAGCAATGAGAAAGGCAAGTCAGATGCTTGGTTGCATAGGGAGAGGAATCAGTAGCAGGAAAAAAGGAGTAATAATGCCACTGTATAGGTCATTGGTACGGCCCCATCTGGAATACTGTGTCCGGTTCTGGAGACCATATCTCCAGAAGGTCATAAATACATTAGAGAGTGTACAAAGAAGGGCAACTAAAATGGTGCACGGCCTACATCACAAAACTTACCCGGAAAGGCTAAAAGATCTGTATAGTTTGGAGCAGAGAAAGGAAAGGGGGGACATGATATAAACTTTCAAATATATCAAGGGTTTTAACAAAGTTCAGGAGGAAAACGTTCTTCAAAGGAAGAGAAGTATTAGAACTCAAGGACATACACTGAAACTGGAGGGAGGCAGGTTCAGGGGAAATTTAAGGAAAAATTACTTCACAGAAAGGGTAGTGGAAAAGTGGAATAGCCTTCCATCAGAGGTGGGAGAGACTAAGACGGTAGAGCAATTTAAACATGCTTGGGATAGGCATATGAATATCCTTACAAAGAATTAAGGTTCAAAAAGGGTTGAGATTACCTAAAGGATATAAAAGGGACAGACTAGATGGGCCAAGTGGTTCTTATCTGCTGTCAAATTATATGATTCTATGAACTGCCCTGTCTTTTGACAGTTTTTTGAGCTCCATGTGATTCTGACACGTACGGGAAGGGAAACCTGTTTCTGACAGATCTCTTGCTCCTAGCATGGGGTTGTTGCAAGTGCCGATACTAATAATGACTGTTGTGGCGAATGGTGTAAAATCAGTGTGTGATATGGGTTTCTGCTTGAAGATGCACAAGCTCCCACATTAGAATAAAGTAGTGCATTTGTGTTCCACTGCTGCCTGCAACCACACATTATGTGCTACTCAGAATAGGTTCCAATATGTTTCTTAGTATGTTGTCACAGCACCTTGCCCCAGCCTGCGCTCAGATACGCCAACTTGACGCAGATGGGCGGTCATGACGTCGTTTTTTTTTTTCTTCAACTGCCACCATGCCTAGTATTAAATGGCACTTAGGCAAACGCCAGACACGTAAATCACACAGTTATTACTTACATGTAGCATGGGCCCTCTTTCAGGAGGGTGAATTCATAAGAACACAGAGGTACGCTGATAATTTTTTAGGATTTATTGAGAAATATCTCCAGAGTTAGATTATACAGAAAAATAGGTGGACACAAGCAAATCACACAATTATGAAATATGCACAGTCAACTTAAAAGTAATAAAAAGGTGATGAAACTCCGAACCATATGTTAACTTACTCTGAGGCTTAGGGCATCTGTTTGAGAGAGACCCCATGAAGCAGAATTGGTCCAACTCTTAGCACACAGCTACACTTTTCAAGAGTGAATCCTTGATACTGCCTTCCATTTCTTCATGTGGCTGACAGTCACTCCACGAAACAGCCCCCACCCTTGGGTTTTCAACCCACTTATTGCTGGACATTAATGAATCAGTCACCCACTTCTAATACCCCTTTTCCACTAGCGTAGCCCCCCTGCAGACAGTGCTCACCAACCCGGCAATTGCCGGGTTGGTGACGCGCTAGTGACGAGGCAGGGGCGGCGCTGGGAGATCACATGATCTCCCAGCGCCGCCCTCCCTATGCACTGTGAATGGGAGTCGTGTCGCCTCGACACGGCACCCGTTCACACTAGACAGCTAGCCGGGTTGAACACGTGTTCAACCCAGCTAGCTATCAGGGTAGGATTCCCGGTAGCTAGCCGGGTTGAACATAGCTACCAGGGTAGGATTCCCGGATCACTTGATCCGGGAAATTGCCGGGGGACCCGTTTCCACTAGGGAAAAACACGGGTAAATGCGCGCCCCCGCGCATTTACCCGTGTTTAAAAGAGCTAGTGGAAAAGGGGTATTAGTGACTGTCTCCTAATAGATAGGGGGGTTGTGGATGTTCTCATTACTCTTCTTGAGCTGGTCGAAGGATCTGGTTTCTAGGGTTGTGAAGCATGACGTTTGGGCACACACATTTTATGACTGGTACAGATAGTTATCTGTTCCCTGGCTCCAAAGAAGATCATAAACTGCCTCCCCCACAACTAACATTCAGGACACAGCATAGCCTTTTCTTTATGCAGTACATAAAAATCAAGTCATGATGTCACATCCAAAATCTTAGGTACAGAGAGACTTTAAGGAATCTCTGTAACCCATGGCAATGTCACATATGTGCCTTTAGTTGTTACACGCTACATGCCATAACTGCTGGGTGGGTTTCTTCATTACATATACACTTGTTGCCAATCTATTTATCAAATGTATCCACACACATCTTGCCATATTCTTGTGTACATAGAGTTAGCAACATCCGTTTCATACCATCCCTCCGTGGTGTAATTTTTTTGTGGTATTTGTGCTTTGCAACTACATATAAGATCTTCTTTGTACAAGGCTGTGAGACAAGAATATGCACAAGTATGTTCTTCTCATAACCTGTACTATTTGCATGCTACTCCAGGATGAAGATGGGATTGATCAGGATCAGCCAGAAGAGGAAGCTGTCCCTGAGACCAGAATAGAAGTAGAGATTCCCAAAGTGAACACAGACCTGGGGAATGACTTGTACTTTGTCAAGCTTCCCAACTTTCTCAGTGTTGAGCCTAGGTAATATACTGCTGAAATGTGTACAGTATATAAAATAAGACCATGTAACTCAAGATGGTTCTCCGTTTGCTTTACTATAATCGTCTGAGTGGAGTTCTTTTTACAATTTAGACCCTTTGATCCTCAATATTATGAAGATGAGTTTGAAGATGAAGAAATGTTGGATGAAGAAGGTAGAACTAGGCTGAAATTAAAGGTATGTTTCTGTCCTGTTTTCTTGGGGTGCATGACCTTATATTATAACAAAACATATTTGTCCACCAGTAAATTGCTCTCTGTTCCTGCAATGTATGCGACTTAGTGATGGTCTCCAGCTGTGATTATCATCTATTTTATTTTAGGGTTTTTTTTTTAGCTGGGAGGGCTATTTATTAATAAACTTTCCAGTTTGGAATAACACTGTCATCAGATCTTACACAGTGATGATGGTTCTTTTGACATATAACTTTGATATAACTTTGGTCACCAGTTCACTTTAATATCTTAGATTGCTAATGAGTGTTGTAGAACCGAGCTGGAATCCACTGTGGTTTGTTTGAGAGCCTTAGTCTACATTTATATTGGTTTCAATTTGACGCTCTGCATACACAATAATTGGAATATATATTTTTTGTTTTTTTCATGTAATCTGAATCGGTTTGGCACCAGGACCTAAAAATGTTAATTTCCCTTTCTTACAATCACATTGGATTGATAGCCTTTCTCACTTATATACAGTACAGTGATGTGTCTTCAGACAAATATAATGGAAAATAGGATTTTAATTACCTACCGGTAAATCCTTTTCTCGTAGTCCGTAGAGGATACTGGGAATCCATTTAGTACCATAGGGGTATAGATGGGTCCACTAGGAGCCATGGGCACTTTAAGAATTTGATAGTGTGTGCTGGCTCCTCCCTCTATGCCCCTCCTACCAGACCCAGTCTAGGAAACTGTGCCCGAGGAGACGGACATACTTTGAGAGAAGTATATAAAAGGATAGTGGTGAGATTCCGAACCAGCACACATAAAAGAAGAGGAAAGCCATGCTAACCAAACTTGAAACCAGGAACAGCAACAGCTGAACCAAACAACAATACTTAACCAAGTAACAGTGCAGGAAGTACGAACCACAGGGTGGGCGCCCAGTATCCTCTACGGCAGGCATTCCCAAACACGGTCCTCAAGGCACACCAACAGTGCATGTTTTAGTGATATCCAGGCTGCAGCACAGATGGTAAAATCAAAATAACTGAGCTACTAATTAAGTCACCTGTGCTGAAGCCTGGATAACACTAAAACCTGCACTGTTGGTGTGCCTTGAGGACCGTGGTTGGGAATGCCTGCTCTACGGACTACGAGAAAAAGATTTACCGGTAGGTAATTAAAATCCTATTTTCTCTTATGTTCTAGATGATACTGGGAATCCATTTAGTACCATGGGGAAGTACCAAAGCTCCCAAACCGGGTGGGAGAGGGCTGAGGTTCCTGCAGAATTGATTGACCAAAATTAAGGTCCTCAGAGGCCAAAGTATCGAACTTGTAAAACTTAGCAAACGTGTTCGAACCTGACCAAGAAGCTGCTCGTCAGAGCTGTAAAGCCGAGACACCCCGGGCAGCCGCCCAAGAAGAGCCCACCGATCTAGTAGAGTGGGCCTGTACAGATTTTGGAACCGGCAATCCTGCCGTGGAATAAGCATGCTGGATTGTGAGGCTGATCCAGCGTGCAATTGTCTGCTTTGAAGCAGGACACCCAATCTTATTGGAATCATAAAGAACAAACAGCAAGTCTGATTTTCTGTGACGAGCTGTTCGTTTTACATACACCTTCAAAGCCCTCACAACATCCAAAGACTTTGAAGTAGCAGAGGTGTTGGTAACAAACGGAATCACAGTAGGTTGGTTGATGTGAAACGCAGACACCACATTAGGAAGAAATTGCTGACGAGTTCTGAGTTCAGCTCTATCCTCATGGAAAATTAAGTAGGTGCTGTTGTGAGACAACGCCCCCAGCTCTGGCACACGTCTTGCTGAAGCCAAGGCCAACAGTGTGACGGTCTTCCATGTAAGGT
Source organism: Pseudophryne corroboree (assembly GCF_028390025.1). NCBI lineage: Eukaryota > Metazoa > Chordata > Amphibia > Anura > Myobatrachidae > Pseudophryne > Pseudophryne corroboree. Next base: position 283,029,009 of record NC_086449.1, read on the forward strand.
ATTTTACATCTACCTCCTGTAACGGTTCAAACCAGTCCGATTGGAGGAACTGCAGCACCAAATTGAGATCCCAAGGTGCCGTGGGAGGCACAAAGGGAGGTTGGATGTGCGGAACACCTTTCAAGAACGTCTGGACCTCAGGGAGAAAAGCCAATTATTTCTTAAAGAAAATGGACAAGGCCGAAATCTGGACTTTTATGGAGCCCAGACATAGGCCCACATCCACACCTGACTGCAGAAAAAGTAGGAAATGTCCCAGATGAAATTCCACTGCAGAATATTGTCTGCTATCACACCGAGAGACGTATTTCTTCCAAATACGGTGGTAATGTTTAGACGTTAACACCTTCCTGACTTGGATCATAGTCTGGTTAACCTTGTCAGGGATCCTCCTGGCTAGAAGTAGCCGTTCAACCTCCATGCCGTTAAACGTTGCCGCAGTAAGTCTTGATAGACGAACGGGCCCTGATGCAGTAGATCCTTGCGAAGAGGTAGAGGCCACGGTTTTCGAGGAGCATCTCCCGAAGGTCCGCGTACCAGGCCCTTCTTGGCCAGTCCGGAGCAATGAGTATTGCTTGAACCTTTTTCCCTTTTTTAATTCTTTTTAGAATTCTTGGGATCAGAGGAAGTAGAGGAAACACATGCACCATCTGATAGACCCATGGAGTCGTCAGAGCGTCTACTGCCACTGCCTGAGGGTCTCTCGACCTGGAACAATACCGCTTGAGCTTCTTGTTGAGACGAGAGGCCATCATGTCGATTTGTGGACATCCCCACTGACGTGTCAAGCACCTGAACACCTCCCGGTGAAGGCCCCACTTCCCCGGGTGCAGTTCGTGTCTGCTGAGGAAGTTTGTTTCCCAGTTGTCCACTCCCGGAATGAAGACCGCTGACAACGCCATAGTGTGTTTTTCTGCCCAGAGGAGAATTCTTGACACCTCTGACATAGCTGCTCTGCTTTTTGTTCTGCCCTGTCGGTTTATGTACGTCACTGCCGTCACATTGTCCGACTGGACCTGAATGGCCTGCAGAAGGGAGTTGTATATAGCCCTGAGTTCCAGAATGTTGATTGGAAGGACAACTTCCTGACTTGACCATCTTTCCTGAAACTGCACCCCCTGGGTGACTGCTCCCCAACCTCTCAGTCTTGCGACTGTGATTAGCAGAATCCAATTCTGAATCCCGAACCGTCGACCCTCGATTAGGTGAGAAGTCTGAAGCCACCACAGAAGCGAAATCCTGTGTTTTGGCGACAGACGGATCCTCTGGTACATGTGAAGGTGCGAGCCGGACCATTTGTCCAACAGATCGAGCTGGAAGGGTCTTGCGTGAAACCTTCCGTACTGAATTGCCTCGTAAAAGACTACCATTTTCCCCAGAAGGCGAATGCATAGATGCACCGATATCTGGGTTGGCTTCAGGACATCTCGAACCATCCACTGGATTACCAATGCCTTTTCCAATGGAAGGAACACTTTCTGCGACTCTGTGTCCATTATCATTCCCAGGAATGGCTCTAGGTGGGATTTTCGGAAGGTTCAGAATCCACCCGTGATCCCGGAGTAGTCTGGTTGAGAGACCAATGCTGTCCAACAACCTTTCCCTGGACGGCGCCTTTATCAGAAGATCATCCAGGTACGGAATTATGTTCACTCCGTGTTTGCGGAGGAGAAACATCATCTCTGCCATCACCTTGGTGAACACCCTCAGTGCCGTGCAGAGATCAAATGGCAGGGCCTGTAACTGGTAGTGACAGTACTGCAGTGCAAACCGTAGATACGCCTGATGAGGCGGTCAGATCGCAATGTGAAGGTACGCATCCTTGATATCCAGAGACACTAGGAATTCCCCCTCCTCCAGACCTGAGATCACCGCTCTCAGAGACTCCATCTTGAATTTGAACACCCGTAAGTACGGGTTCAATGATTTGAGGTTCAAAATCGATCTTACCGAACCGTCCGGTTTCGATACTACAAACAAGTTGGAATACTACCCCTTGTTTTGCAGATGAGGTGGAATTGGAACAATGACCTGAGTCTGTACCAGTTTTTGAATGGCGTCCTGTAAAGTTATACTTGCCTCTTGCGAAACTGTATCTAAGTGTCTACTGATTAGTGATGTGTCTAAGATATAACAAAGTCTTCATTTCTACTCTTAAAATAAATGGGAACTCAGCAAGAAAAACAAAGCTAAATAATAATGTTAGACATAAGTCAATGTAGATACCCCCATACAGGAAAAAATGTATATACAGTTTCCTTAAAAACTTAATAAGTGGTGATCCTGCTGTTAGCGTTTTTGCACAGGGACCACATTCCCTGTGCAAAAACGCTAACAGCAGGATCACCACTTATACTTATTCTCATCACATCCTTATTCCAGACAGGTGTTAACTTTCATGAGTGGACTTCAGTAAGAGGTTTTTTCCTCTCCTGAAATCAACCCTATTTAGGGCTTTATCAATACAAACACAGTTTGTACAGATCTTTGACAGACGGAAGCAGCATGATATGTAGCTACCTTCCTATATGCATTTATTAAAGCATAAATAAGATCTGAACATTTCATTTTTTTAAGGAAACTGTATATACATTGTTTCCTGTATGGGGGTATCTACATTGACTTATGTCTAACATTATTATTTAGTTCTGTTTTTCTTGCTGAGTTCCCATTTATTTTAAGAGTAGAAATAAAGACTTTGTTAAATCTTAGACACATCACTAATCAGTAGACACTTCGATACATAAGAGTGCGCCCCAACAAGAGTCATACTTTCTTTCCCCTTTCCATTCGCAGACTAATTACCCAGAATTGGGTATTCAGTACACTAATAATTGCTCCCCCCCCCTGCTATGACCCCCTGGTACCGCTGAGGTAATCTGGAGTCGCTCCGGAGGAGCTGCGCGTCCCTGTCAGTCAGCGTCTGTGTGCGCTGGTGAGCTGCTGGATCCGCTCATAGTGATGCCCCGCCCCTTAATGGCGCACGGTCTTCCCACTTTTTTTATACTGGCTGAGGTAATTTAGTGCTTAAAATGGGGTCAGATCCCTTCTAAGTCTGTGTTTGCCAGTGTGGGTACTGTGTACAGTGTACTAAGACTCTGTTCGCCCCTCAGAAGCTGGGCGTCTGCACTGTGTACTGAGTCTGGAGACCCAGCCGCCCCATGTAGAAGCCGTGCATCTCCGTACCCTCTTACCGCCATAATGGCCGGCGACCCGCTAAATGGGACTCCGGCTTAGTACTCACCACTCTTTACTCTTCTGGCTTTGTTAGGGGTGGCGGTGTGCTGCGGGAATATACGCTCGCCATGGTGGGGCTTGCGAATATTTTCTTCAGGAGCTAGTGTCCGGTCAGTGGGGAATGGGACCATTAACCCTTCAAGAGGTTGGGCCGTTCCCATCCCTCCCTAAGTCCTCCGAAGCAGGCAGGCTGGTGCCAGTCCTGCCTGAAAATAACAAACAGATAAAAGAAATGCAGAAAACTCTTCAGGAACTTCCATGAGCGTGACCGGCTCCTCCGGGCACATTTTCTAAACTGGGTCTAATAGGAGGGGCATAGAGGGAGGAGCCAGCACACACTATCAAATTCAAGTGCCTATGGCTCCTAGTGGACCCGTCTATACCCCTATGTTAGTAAATGGATTCCCAGTATCTTCTAGGACCTAAGAGAAAGGTGTTAGCTATAAAAACCATGAAACCACACCTCTGGCATTTAACACTTCAAAGATATGCAGACTTAGTAGTCTGATAGGGCCAATTTTGATAATCAAGGCTTTTACTAAATGTGTTTTGCTAGTACGCTATGCTAGATAGTGTATGGGGGAGGCGAGGAATCCATATATACTGTTTGGGGATTCTCTGCTGACAACCAGACCCTATATCGGAGTCTGGAGGGTGATGTTAATGGTGTTATTGTATTTGCTTCACACCAGCAGCCTTGGCTATGGAGACCCAATGGTAGAGAAGCGTCTTTTGCCTTTAAACAAATTGGCGCTCAAATCTAGTGACTATCTTGCCAGACAAATCTGCCTGCTGTTACATTTGGCCCTTAGCAGCAGCAATGCAAGTAACCGCTTCCATAAATGATGCAACAGCAAGTTTGGAAACTAATCCTGGATTTTGGGAGTAGTTGTAAATGGACACATAACAAGTACCTGGAGTTGGATCACAGCAATCCAGTAACACATGTATCTACAGTGTATATTGGATTAAATGAGAAGCAGGAAAGCCCACCATTTACTTCAATATTTTGGTTAATTAGAAACAGACTTTCTCTACACAGGCAGCATCCAACCTTATCATTTAGATTGAAAACCCCCACTAAACTATTCATCCATGCAAACCATCTTCCTGGCTGCCAAGCGTGCACATTAAGAATACATAAGTGTCTATGGGGCATATTTATCAATATACATTGATTAGTATAGATTTTTAGATTGTTCATGTTACTTACATAAAAATACAAAAATCACTTTTCACTGCAGTTTATTAATAATAGTTTAACGATACTAGCCCAGAGCAGTAAGGGTTAACTTAAATAATTTGCTGGGCCAGTCTTGTGCTATAAGTGTGTCCCAGCTAGCTGATTTACAGATAAGCAGTGGAACTGAAAGCTCAGGATTTCTTCTGGTAACAGAAGTATTGCGTTAGTAGTACATATACCACGCCAGTGTTTTTTTTGTTTTTAAATAGGCTTACCCATGCAAAGCATTAGGGAGCTATCTCCATTGACTCTTCTCTCTAACCACAACCCGTTGAAGGATTGGGCGTTGCACTTGTATTTACTGGTTATAGGGCTTTTTACCCACCTACCATACATCACTTGCACATGGCCACTTTCTTCTCAGACCTATCAAAATTCTTTACCTACTGTCAGAGGCTGTTGTATCTGCTCAGAATAGGAGAAGGGTAAATGGCTGGAAAACTTCATGGCTTCATAACCTCAACCAACGATCCCACAGTAGTAATCCCCAGGCACCCAAGCTTCCAAACCTCCTGCTTAGAGACAGCAGACGAATTACTTTTCTCAGGTCTCTTACTTGCCCTAAGACGGTGGTCTCCAATCTTAACTGGGGTGTGAGCTACTTTCGGAGAATAAAACATCTGAAGAAGCTAACCCCCCCCCCCCCCCCCAATGCGCTCGTGTTACTGCAAAAGTGGGTGTGACCTCAAAAGTGGGTGTGGCCTCACAACTACAAGTAATGCCCCCCACCCGCGTAGTGACAGATACACAAGTAGTGCCCCTCAGCAGTGACAGATACACAAGTAATGCCCCTCAGCAGTGACAGATACAGAAATAGTGCCCCCCACCAGTGCCAGATACAATGCCCCCATCAGTGCCATTTAAAATGCCCCCCGCAGCGCCAGATAAAATGCCCCCCCCCCCCCTTCCCCGCCGCGCAGTGTCTGATACAGTGCCCCACACAGTGCTAACCCTTGCTGACTACTTCTGCTGCCACCGGTGCTGCTCCTCCTGTATGAGGGACAGAAGGGGAGGAGAGCGCAGTGTGCGCCTCTTCTGTGAAGTCCGGAGAGCGGCTGTGGTGAGGGTGACAGAGTCTTTGGCAGCAGCGGGCACTTAAAATATGGTGCCGGTAAGTGAGCCAATCAAAACTCGCTGTCCGGCAGCCAATCAGGTGCCGCCACTGCCGGTCCACGAGCTCTGATTGGCTGACGGCCAGCACCATATTAAAAATGAAGGGAAGAGGAGTGCCAATGACTGCCCAAGCCCGTGCGCCCAGTGAGCTACCGAAAATACTACGGCGAGCTACCGGTAGCTCGCGAGCTACGGGTTGCAGATCAGTGCCCTAAGACCATCAAGAAATCCTAAATGGTCAGCATTCCCATCGCAACTACAAAAAAGGCACATTCCATATAAACATACTGGTCCTCATCTAGAGGTTGCGACATATGTGCACAGAGAGCCTGATTCAGAGTTAGAAGCAATTAAAGTAGCAATTTGAACCTTGGCAAAAGCATGTTGCACTGCAGGTGGGGCAGCGATCAAATGTGCATAGATTTCAATTTGTAAGGAGTATGTCCTAGCTTAATTCTAAATTTCTTTGTAAAAACAAAGCTGCCCAGTCTTTCATAGCTACCTGCAAAAGCAGGCAGTATTTTCCCCACATCCAAAAATGGAAATGCATTTGCACCTCTGCATTGCAGTATGTTTGTTTTGGTTTTTTTTTGTTGAAAAGCAATAAAACAGTATAAGGTGTGTTGGCGCTGTGCAGGCGGGTATAGCTAAAAAAAAGACCTGTATATCAGCTACCACCAGGGGAGGAGGTAGCCAGCCCCCTCTATATAGCAAAAACTAAAGAAAAGAAAACATATACCAGGTAGACGCTTGATAACAGAGACAATTAATTTAAAAAGTAAAGAGTTTATTACCCATTTAGTAACACTTAAAAAACACACAGTTAAAATAATAGTAATAATAATATTAATGGTCAGGTACTACCCTGAATCAGAGTAATAGGTCTGAAATACCACATTCATATGTAAAAGTGAGAGTCTCTGGAGTTGAAAGATATTCAAAGCATAAAAAGTACATCAAATATAATTACCACCAATATTTGTAGCGGGCAGAGACTCTCGGTAGTAGTTCAGTCAGTCTCAATGCCAAAGATGTGTGTGTGTGTGAGAACCTGACAGCCACGCTGAAGCCGCCACGAGCGGGACTGGATGTGCCTGTGCGGTAGGTGGCACCACCACAGGTGAGTATTATTTGTGTCTTTAGGTTTAAATAGCACACCTGGGACACATGCTGGTTGTCCAGGATGAAGGTGCCATACGAGCACCGAAACGTCTGTTGACTTACCAGCTTACAGAGGCGTGCTATCTTTACCTCATTGCTTCTACAGTCACCTTACGTGGTGGCTGCCAGGTACCCCATGTGTATACATCTGACGTCCTTTGACATGCCTCTGTTATACTTTTTTGTATATGTCCTTTTGTACTATGTTTTTTAATCTTTCATTAAGTCTTTTGCATTTACTGGAGGTGTTGGCCTCTTATTGAACTATATTGCAACTCATTATGTGACTAGCACTCCGAAAGTGGACCTATAGTGTGTGCGGTTGATTTGGAGATACATACAAATTCTTGGTTCCATAACATCCAGAGAATTTTCTCCACGATATAGATTGTTTTATATATCTGTAAATATACCCTCACACCAAGAGATCACCCAAAACAGAAATGGCCAAAGGCCACAATTAGATACCAAATATGCTTTTTATTAAAAAAATACATATACGGTTAAAATCTCCGAAGTTTCATACTTAGCCATGTACAAATTGGTGAACCCCAGGGCCAAATTTGAGCCCATGGCGGTCCCAGCCAACTGTACATATTAACTCTCCAAATATTGAAAATGATTACATGATGATACCAAACGTTTTAATTCCAAAATAAAATCAATAGGAGGACCTACATAGGGGACTTTAAACAATGCCTCCCTGACAGCAGCAATCCCCCTCCTCATGAGGTATGACCGTATGTAGAGCGGTCACATCCATGGTGGCAAGTACATAATCAGAAGACATATCATTCACTTGAATGATATGTGGTTTGATTCAAGTGAATGACCTCTGCATGCCTAGAAAATGTGTCTGACTACTCCCGTTTTCTCTGCATCCATAAGGGATATTGGGGGAAACTAGTACGATGGTGTATAGACGGGGTCCAAAGGAGCCAGTTCACTTTAAATTTCTTCAACTGGTTGTGCTGGCTCCTCCCCTCTATGCCCACTTCCACATGCAGTTTATAAAAAAGTGCCCTCAGGAGAGGATGCACATCTCTGCAGCTCCAGAGAGTTTTCTTAAATTTTCTTTTAAACTTTTATTATTTTTGGTATGCTGTTTGGACAACAGCATACCTGCGCCGTGAGAGTTGGGTGGGGGAGGGGCAGTCACCGGCCTTCCGAGGTGAGGAGCCGCTTCCCCACTGCAGGACCACCGTCCTGAGGGGTGCTTGTTCAGCGGGGCACTACGCCTTGGCGGTCACAGCCGCAGCACGCCACACAAGCCCTAACTCTAGGGGGAGTCCCTCAGTTCAAAGTGCGGCTGACCACGGGCGTGGTGTACGGGACCATCCTGGGGGGGGTCCCGCCAAGATCCCCAGTGTAGAACTGGCACAAAAGGACTTGACTAGCACTTGTGTGATGTTTTAAGCTATGAAGGAGACTTTGCCAGTATAAATATTCATCATAGCTCTGGCGCCATTAGAGGGGGCGGAGCTAACTCAGAGCGGGACCTGAGGCGTTTCGGCGCCTTCCTCTGCTTACAGCAGCTATCTACACACACAGCGCTTCCTGCCTCACAAGACACGCTGGAAAACTGGTACAGGGTGTAGCAAAGGGGGAGAGCAGCTTGTGTACACTATCCTGATCCTTTGTAGGATTTAAATTGTTAGTGTTTACTATGTTTAGAAAGCTGGCAGCCTCACTGGAGCTGTGCTCCTCAGGGTATGCTGGTGTCCCCTCTCATCTGTGTCTCCTCTCACATACAGTAGGGCAGGCTTGCATTATAACTGTCTGTATGTGTATGTTATTGCGCTTACTGTGAAATATGGGTAAACACAAGCTGTGCAGTGTATGTCACACCAGATTCTCTCCATTATCTAATGATTCTGTTTCCTGTGAACAATGCAGTCAGTCTTCACAAATCAGTGAAGGGGCTGGGGGAGAGGGTCCAGAGCCCTCCTGGCTAGGGTCTCTTAAAACTGTGATGTCTTGATATGTCATCCCAGCTCACTGCTAATGTGCAGAAGACTTGGCTACTACAACAAGCTGTTGCAGATTTAGCTGCTAGGGCAGATGCACAGCCCCCACTCTCTCATGCAGGTCCAAAGAAGCATGGTTTACCTGCTCTGTTATCAGATTCAGATGATGATATTCAGAATGATGGGGATGACCTGGATCCCATTAGTGGGGATCCCGATTCTACTCGGGGTATTGAACCCCTCATTTTTGCTATAAGGGACATGTTAAAGCTCCTTCTAGAGGACGCTGCATCACAGCAGTAATTTTTCTTTGTCCAAAACAAGCCCAATGTCACTTTCCCTGATACTCCAGAGTTAGACGACTTATTCAAACAGGCCCAGAAAAATCCAGACAAAAAATTCCAAGTGTCCAAAAATATTTTGCGCACTTTCCCGTTTGCTCCTCAAGGTAGAAAATTTTGGGAGAAACCCCCTGGGGTGGATGTCTATCTCTCGCCTGTCTAAGAAGGCGGTGCTGCCTGCCACGGGCTCCTTTACTATGAAGGATCCAGGGGATCAATAGATAGACTACCCTAAAATCTATATATACACTGCAGCCGGCCTTTCACAAAGACCGGTCATTGCGGGTTGCTGGATGACCCATGCTATTCATTCTTGGGCCACGCAAATTCAGGGGGGCCTCTCGGGGGATATGCCCTTAGTTACTATGGCAACCCTTCTGAAGCACATTCAGGCCGCTACCTGTGTCCTCTGTGATTCCCTTAAGGAGATGGGGAACATTAATGCTCGGACGTCTGCCATGGCGGTGTCGGCGCGCAGGGCCTTGTGGTTGCGTCAGTGGATGGTGGACGCAGGATCCAAACGTAATGTGGAATCCCTCCCCTTTTCTGGGGAATGGCTTTTTGGGTATGAACTGGATGCATGGATTTCCAAAGTTACGGCTGGGAAATCCACATTTCTTCCCTCTAGGGCCCCGACAGCAAGATGCTCCTATCTGGTACCGTCTGTCCAGTCCTTTTGGTCTCGCACATTTCGATTGAAAGCCAGAGGTGCCTCCAATGCGGCTAGAGGCACCAGAGGTAAGTGCAGAAAACCTGCAAGTACCAGTTCTCAGGAACAGTCCACCAGTTCTGCTTCCATTAAGGCCTCGTGGTGGGAGCCCGACTGCGTCACTGCAGCCGCGTCTGGGAGACCTCCTGCCAGGATGCCTGGGTCAGGGAACTCGTTTCTTACGGCTACAAGCTAGAGTTCGACAGTACTCACCCCCCCTCCATATTCCGATTTGGCCGCCTCATCAGGCGTACCTGCAGTTTGCCCTGCTGTGAAAATCCCTTCCAATTCCAGGCACTGCCCTTCGGCCTGTCTACAGCCCCAAGGGTATTCACAAAGGTGATGGCGGAGATGATGCTTCAACTCCGGGTCCAGGGGATCAGTGCGGTCCCTTATCTGGACGATCTTCTGAAAAAGGAAAGATCCAGGGAGCTTTTGTTGCTCCATATTGACAGTTTCATCCGTCTTACTATGGGTGGATCCTCAACTTACAGAAGTCCCACCTTGAGCCACCTCAGAGGCTCCTGTTCTTGGGGATGTTGCTGGATACTGTGGCTCAGAAGGTGTTTCTATCAGAAGACCAGGCGAAAACACTTAGGAGATGGACCGCATGGTGCTCCGACCTACTCGAGTGTCTGTACATCTCTGCATCAGATTGTTTGGGAAAATGGTTGCCTCATACGGGGCAATCCAGTATGGGAGGTTCCATGCCAGAACGTACCAGTTGGATCTCCTGAGCAAGTGGTCCGGATCACATCTCCAGATGCACCGGATGATTCATCTGTCACCTCAGGCCAGGATTTCTCTCCTGTGGTGGCTACAGCCCTCCAATCTCCTGGAGGGCAGGAGTTTCGGGATTTAGGATTGGACCCTTCTCACGACGGATGTGAGTCTGAGAGGATGGGGAGCTGTCACCAAAGGGGTACAGTTCCAGGGCAGGTGGTCAGCCCACAAAAGCCTCCTTTTCAATCAACATTCTGGAACTTCAGGTGATCTACAATGCTCTACTTCAAGCCTCTCCTCTGCTCAAGGATCATGCGATCCAGGTACAATGCCACGGCGGTGGCATATATCAAACGATAAGGAGGGACAAAAAGCAGAGCTTGCATGCGAGAGGTGTCAAAGATACTCCTCTGGGTGGAAAGAAATGCAAGAGCCATGTCAGCAAGCTTCATTCCGGGTGTGGACAACTAGGAAGCGGACTTCCTGAGTCGTCACGATCTCCACCCGGGGGAGTGAGGGCTCCACCATCAGGTGTTCCAGCAGATCATCGACCGGTGGGGTTGTCTACAAATAGACATGATGGCTTCTCATCTCAACAAGAAACTTCCCTGGTACTGCTCGCTAAACAGGGACCCTCAGGCGAGGGCAGTGGACGCACTGGCGTCGCCTTGGCCGTACCGGCTTTTTTACCGGTTTCCTTCGATCCCGTTGCTTACAAGAGTGCTAAAGCGAATCAGGAATCAAGGTGTCCAGGCAGTTCTAATTGCCCCGTATTGGCCTCGGAGGGCATGGTACGCGGATCTTCTGGACATGTCCGTCGAAGACCCTTGGCCTCTACCAATCAGAAGAGATCTTCTTCTACGGCGACTTTGTTTGATGGCATGGAGGTTGAGCGGAACATCCTAGCTCATAAGGGCCTTTCCAAGAAGGTTATTGCAACCATGGTTCAGGCCAGGAAACCTGTGATGTCAAAACGCTATCATCATATCTGGAGGAGATATGTCTCGGTGCGAGGAACGCACATATCCGCCTGCACAGTTTCACTTGGGACGTTTACCACGTTTCCTGCAGGCTGGTGTGGATAAGGGCTTACGTCTGGGTTACATTGAGGTCCAGATTTCAGCGCTCTCCATTTTTTTTTTCAGAAGAAATTAGCAGTGTTGCCAGAAGTTCAGACCTTCTTGCAAGGGGTACTCCACATACAGCCTCCGGATTTGGATGTAGTGTTGAAATTTCTACAGTCCTCCTGGTTTGAACCTTTGATGGCTATAGAAGACAATTCCCTTACGTGAAAGACTGTGATGTTACTGGCCCTGGCTTCTGCTCATCGTGTTTCAAAATTGGGGGCCTTATCGTGTAAAAGTCCATACTTGGTCTTTTACGAGGACAGAGTGGAGCTCTGGACTAGACAGCAGTTCCTGCCGAAGATTATCTCCCCGTTTCATCTGAATCAACCTATTGTAGTTCTGTTCAGTTCTGATGCTTCTGCTCCTCCGGAGGCATTGAATGCTGTGCATGCCTTGAAGATATATGTTAAGCTCTATGATGCACAGAAGAAGGGTTGCCCTGCTTCAAAGCAGTCCATTGCTCGTTGGATTAGGCTTACTATTCAACAGGCCTATGTGTCGGCAGCCTTAGCTGTTCCTAAGTCTCTAAAGGCCCACTTTTACTAGGTTAGGCTCTTCCTGGGTGGCTGCCCGTGGAGTCTCGGCCTTGCAACTATGCCAAGCTGCTACCTGGTTGGAGAGGAACACTTTTGTGAGGTTTTACAAATTTGATACCCTGGCCAAAGAGGATACCCAGTATGGGCATATGGTGCTGCAGCAGTCTCCGCCCGTTTTGTAAGCTTTGGGACGTCCCCATCATACTAGTTTCCCCCAATATCCCTTATGGATGCTAGAGGAAATAGGATTTTAATACCTACCGGTAAATCCTTTTCAGCTGTTTGTTGTATGTTAGTGGTGTGCTGGTGTGTAAATCTTATCACCTTTTCTGTTATCATATTCCATCTCTCATATAGATCCTTTCTCCTTCGGGCACGTTTTTACCTATAACTACCTGTGGGAGAGGGCATAGAGGGGAGAAGCCAGCACATCCAGTTGAAGAAAATTAAAGTGCATTGGCTTCCTATGGACCCAGTCTATACCCCATTGTATTAGTTTCCTCCAATATCCCTTATGGACTACGAGAAAAGGAATTACCAGTAGGTATTAAAATCCTATTTTCTGAAGTGCTGGCTGTCGCCGCCCCCAACAGTCGTAACAGAGATCTCCACGTGCGCAGATTGATAAGCATCAGAGATTTATGTAAACTATCGGGTTTGCATACATCTCTGAATTAGACCCATTGTAAGTTCCTCTGGGTCAGGGACTAATGTGAATGACTGAAATTCTCACCTTAAAGTGCTGCAGGATATGTGTGTGCAATATAAAGAACTACCGATAAATAATAAATAAGAATGTACAATTCCATCTCAATATCCATCCTGCTCACTTCAGATAAGATATCCTTATGATCCATGAGTGTGTAGCTATGTAGCCTGACCGCTTTGGTCGTATATGCAGAAGTCACCGTGTCCATTATATAATACAGGCGTCACATACACAAGTTAACGTATTGTCTTGAGTTATTAAAGTTACATTTTTCTGAAGGAAAAGAAAAACTATTTCAAAAGAACTGCAAACATCTGTAGTTTTCCTTTATTAAAATAAAATTGGAATTTTCTTACTTTATGTAAGTGATTGTTTTTCCCATTCTTTCTTTACAAATAGGTGGAAAATACAATCCGATGGAGAACACGACGGGATGAAGAAGGAAATGATGTTAGAGAGAGTAATGCACGTATTGTTAAATGGTCTGATGGCAGGTAAGTTTCATGATTATTCAGGTAATTTTGCTCCTGTTCTTAGTTATTTGCTTTTGCATCATTCTCTTTATTCTTATTCCTATAGCATGTCATTACATTTGGGGAATGAGGTTTTTGATGTGTACAAAGCTCCATTGCAAGGGGACCACAACCATCTTTTTATCAGACAAGGAACCGGTTTACAAGGTCAGGCTGTATTTAAGACGAAGCTTACATTTAGGTAAGTGCACTTGAAGGGGCATTGACATTAAGCCCTGCACAATACTCTGCACTATATAAATAGTATGGTGCTTGTTGTTTTTTCAAAGTACATCAAGATCAGTTATCTATTCCTCCTTATGTCAGCCACAGGTCCTCTATGGCCATTAAGTTTCTCATGGGGATATTCTTCTTTTTTCTCGCATGCTGTATATTTATCCAAAAAATAGTAATATACTCCAGTGGAGTCTTTGTGGAGTAGTGGAGTAATGGAGTAGTGTTTGTCACTTCACTTGCCAAATCAGAAAAATCCCCTGAGTCACAACTAGCATGGTCAGGCGATGCCCAAATATTGCCAAATACTGGTCATTAACTAACCGGATTGAATTACTATACCAAAACTATTAATCAGGAATCACAATCGTTCGGTTGATTAGATATAAAATGGGATACAGCACAATTGTCACCACAATACCTTGTTAATAATTAGTCCACAAAGATCAACTAGCCACTAAATACGCCCTATTGCAGTATACAGTATGACATGCAGTATAGATATGACTGTGATACTTATGTTCTCATTTCCTTCCTTCTACATAGGCCTCATTCTACAGACAGTGCTACTCACAGGAAGATGACGCTGTCTCTTGCAGACAGATGCTCGAAGACTCAGAAGATCAGGATCCTTCCAATGGCAGGACGTGACCCAGAGTCTCAGAGAACAGAGATGATTAAGGTACATTACTAGTAGACATTTATTCATGTTTAATTGCTTCTTTCCCTTTTACATTTACTCACTAAATACACCTTAAACATAAGACAAATTTGCTATAGTGGCTAATAGTTATCCTTGCTATTTATACATGTGCAGCTGCCATTATGTCTTTTTGTCTTGCAAAAATAAATCTACTCCAGTAATTTCTCCACAAACACTATAGTTCCTTCCATTTCCCCTTACATATTTCACAGTGACATTTGCATTGAGAAATCTCTGCAATATTAAATCATCACTCCTCAACAGCTGTTAAGTGATAACTGAATTGAACATTTAGCATTTTATACGGAGAGCTCCACATAACAATTACTGTACATCCTGTGCATAATCCTACTCATCTTTCTCAATCAATACTCTGCTTCTTAGTCCAGTAATATGACCTATTTCTTGCCGACAGCATATTAGTGAATGTAATATGATACCACAGGGGAGATTCCATTGGCACCTTGCATGCTAATTCTCTGCATGATTCTAGAACAGGAAAACCTAGCTTATTTTCTGCAGCAGATTACATTGATTTCCACAGGGAAAACATTGGGGTGTAGAGTGGATCTGGATCCAGAGGCACCAGCAGGCTAAAGCTTTAGCTGTCCCAGGATGCATTGGGGCCTCCTCTATAACCCCCGACTTCAGGCACTGAGAGCTCCATTTCGAGTTGGTGCCTGCAGAAGCAGGTCAACTCACATGAGCCCTGAAAAGCTTTTTCTGACAGAAAATGTCTTCATTTCTGGGCTGACAGCTCTGTATGTCAGAGAGCCATTCAGTGCTGCAGCTCCATCACCTCCCAAGCGGCGTCACATACTCCCACGGCCTGGTTCCCGGGTACTTGCTGCGGAGAAGTCACGACTTTGGTACAGAGTCGCAGACCGCTCTTCTGGAACGCGTATCTGCTACGGGGAGAAGGTAAGAGGGTCCACCAGACGGGACCTGCCATTAAATTGCATTCCGTCCGCGGCCTAGGGAGACGGGTTGTGGCGCTAGCGTGGACACCATCACTGGGCAGGTACCCCACTAGACCACCGGCGCATTCAGAGCACAGGTCTGGTGTACTTACACCATTTAGTAAAGCTCTACAGTACCTGGGGTAGAAGTCTAGCATAGTGGAGTCGGCGCTTGACCTGTAGCCCCTCCCCCGGTCCAGGGCGCCATCTCCTTGAAGATTTCCCACTCCGGAGCTGCCTTACACTCTCCCTGCTCCAACTGCAGCAATAAATCAGTCTTTGGTTAGACCGTAATCTACCCCTGGTCACTACCGTGTCCCTGGGTCCTCTAAGCGGGCTTCTTCCTCCACACAATCCACAAACCTCTCTGATGTCTCATCTGAAGAGGAGGCGGAGCAGACACTGAACCCTGTGTTACTGATGAGGATTCTCCCTTAGTGGTTGCTCTTAAGCATATCCTACATTTCTCTAATGATTAGGATTCCACTACTGTGGCAAAGTAATCTGATAAGTTTAAACAGCAGAAGAGAGTTAACACTGTATCACCCCATTCTGATCATCTTGTGGACATCAGGCGGGAACCCTGGTCTCATCCAGGGAAGAAATGCCCTTTGCCTAAACGAGCCTTGGCTCGCTAGCCTCTCCCTGCAGAGTTGTGTACCAAATGGTAGACTCCACCGCCGGTGGATTCTCATGTCACCCGTCTTGTGGTGTCGTCCACTCTGCCTGTCACCACTGTCACCTCTCTGAAGGAACCGACAGATAAGCGTGTGGTATTGAGACGTGGGTTCAGGTGTTAGAGGAAGAGCTGCCCGAGAATATTTATGACGATGCCAGACAATACCCATCTCACATTACCACCACCGCCTGTTACATTCAGGAGGCGTCCTCTGAGGCAGGAGTAATGGAAACCAAGGTGTCGACCACGTCTGTCCTGGCTCGCTGCATATTGTGGTTGAGGTTGTGGAAAGTGTACCTAGACTCCAAAAAGTCCTTGGAGGTGCTCACCTTCACTGAGGACATTTTGTTTGGGGAAGACCTAACTAAAGTTGTGTCTGAATTAGCAGCCACGAAGACTGCTTTTCTCCCAACTACAAATCCTTCTGTACTTGTTAAAGGGTACCACTTTCGTTTGCTTTTGGCCTCATGGGTCAGGCATACCCGAGACAAGCTCAAGGCGAAACAGCCCTGTGTGGCCCGTCAGCCTGCTTCAAAACATGACAAGCCTGCTGCATGACAGGTCGGGCATCACCCTGGGAGATCACATGGTGGGAGACCGACTTCTACAGTTTGCCCAGGTCTGTTTTTAAAGACTACTTCAGACGCATGGGCACTGGAAGTTGTCTCTCACGGGTACGCTGTCTCCTTCAAGAGACGCACCCTTTGCCAGTTTTGCGCCATGGCTTTCCCTTTGGATCCGTTGAAGGCGCAAGCTCTACAGATGGTTGAGAGTTCTCTCCTGAGTACAGGAGTGGTTGTGCCGGTACCTCAGTCCCAGAGAGGCAGAGGTTACTGCTCGACTCTGGTTCTAGCGAAACCCATTGGGTCTGTCCGGCCTATACTCAACCTCAGATCTCTGAACAAGTTTGTGAGAGTGTCTAGGTTTCGTATGGAAATGCTGCGCTCAGTTGTGCTGGCAATGGAACCCGGAGACTATATGGTATCCCTAGATACACAGGATGCATATCTGCATATTCCTATTGCCATGTTGCATCCGCAGTTCCTGTGGTTTGCTATTGGCAACTATCACTACCAATTCCAGGCTCTGCCATTTGGGCTGGCTATGGTTCCTCGGATCTTCCCCAAGATCATGGCCGTGATAACAGCACATCCCCATCGCCAGGGACTGGCGAAGGTTCCTCGGATCTTCACCAAGATCATGGCCGTGATAACGGCACTTCTCCATCACCGGGGAATCTGAATCCTGCCGTACTTGGTCGACCTGCTGATTTTGGCAAATTCCCACGAAGTCCTCCTGAGTCATCTGCAACTGATGGTCACCTTCCTGCAAGCCCATGGGTGGCTAATCAATTGCAAGAAGTTCTCGCTGATCCCAGCTCAGAGCATGGTGCACCTAGGGGCACTCTTGGACACGGCAAGACTGTTGCTGTCTCCAGACTATGTCCTGAAGCTTCAGACAGGATAAGACCCTTCTGCATCGCCATCGATGCAAGTACTTGGCCTGGTGATGTCGACCTTCGACGTGGTAGAGTATTCTCAATTTCATTCCCGCCCACTACAGCGGTTAATCCTTTCCAAGTGGGACAGCCTACGTCACCGAATCATATCTCAAATGATCACTTTGACCTTGGAGGTTTGTCTGTTGCTGACCTGGTGGATCCAGGACCAACAATTGAGAAGGGGCTGTCCCTTCTGGATCCCCGACTGAGTCCTACTGACCACGGACGCCAGTCTGAGGTGATGGGAAGCTGTGTTGGAGCAACCCTCTTTTCAGGGTTGTTGAACCAAGGACTCCTTCCGATAAATATTCTGGAGCTGAGGGCTGTGTTCAATGCATCTCTTGACTTACCTCTGGTACTGGACAGGCCTGTTCAAGTATGGTCCGACAACGCCACCTCGTTGGCATACATAAACCATTAAGGCGGCACTCTAAGCCGCATGGCAAAGATGGAATTGTCAAAAATCCTTTGTTGGACAGAGCGCCATCTGCCAGCTATATCGGCAGTGTTAATTCTGGGTGTCCTGGACTGGGAAGCGGACTTCCTCAGTCGCCAGGAAGCGTACGCTGGAGAGTGGAGTCTTCATCCAGAAGTCTTTCAACTCTTAGTGGACAGGTGGAGCTTACCGGACGTAGATCTCATGGCATCTCGACACATTCACAAGGTTCTGGTCTTCAGATCTCGGACCAGGGATCCTCAAGCAGCGTTCGTTGATACACTGGCAGTTCCATGGAACTTTCGGCTGCCCTACGTGTTCCCGCCAGTGTCACTCCTGCCCAGGGTCCTATGGAAGTTCAAACAAAAAGGAGGAATGCTACTTCTGGTAGCTCCAGCGTGGCCCAGACGGCATTGGTTGTCAGACCGGGCATCCCCTTCTACTTCCTCAGTGACCAGACCTCCTCGTACAGGGCCCTTGTCTCTTTCCAGACCTGGCCAAACTGGCTTTGACTGCGTGGCTCTTGCACCCTCACTCCTGAGGGCCAAAGGTTTTTCCGAGGTGGTTATTCAAACTATGTTGAATGCCCTCAAACTGGCCTTTGCCCGGATTTATTACAGGGTCTGGAATTCTTACTTCACCTGGTGTGCTGATAAGAATTACGATACCGATAGATTCAGAACTTCCAGAATTCTGGCTTTTCTGCAAAGAGGCCTGGACTTAGGCCTTCGTCTGGCCTCCCTCAAGGTTCACATATCTGCCTTGTCTGTGTGGTTTCAGAGACAAATTATGTGTATACCTGATGTTCATACTTTCACTCAGGGTGTTCTACGGATTCAGCCTCCCTGTGTCCCTCCTTTGGCTCCATGGGATCTGTCTGTTGTATTACATGCCCTGCAAGAGTCTCCATTTGAACCTCATGAATCAATGGACCTTAAATGGCTCACGGCCAAGTTCCTGTTCTTGCTGGCTATTGCCTCTGCAAGACGGGTGTCGGACTTAGGTGCTTTGTCCTGTCGTCCAACCTTTCTGATATTTCACCGTGACCCGGCGGTTCTACGAACTCGACCAGGTTATTTCCCTAAGGTGGTGTCATCTTTTCACCTTAACCAAAAGATTGTGGTTCCGGCCTTTATCTCTTTGGACTTGTCTTCCAAAGAGCGTTCTTTAGGGCTCTCCGTATATATGTGGAGAGGACTGCCTCTATCAGGAGGTCAGATGCCCTTTTGGTCCTGTTTGGTTTCCACAAACATGGCTGGCCTGCGAATAAGCAAACCTTGGCCAGATGTATTAGAATGGTGATTGCATAAGCTTATGCGCAGGTTAGACTCCCAGCTCCTGCAACTATTAGTGCCCTTTCTACTCTGTCTGTTGGACCTTCTTGGGCGAGCTGCCGTGGCGCGTCCGCAGAACAATTGTGGAAGGTGGCTATGTGGTCCTCGGTGAACACGTTTCTTAGGTTCTATGCCTTTAATACATTCGCCTCCCAGGATGCTTCCTTTGGACACCGGATTCTTACATCCGCTGAGGCGCGTCTCCTCTCCTCCCTTGTGAAACTGCTTTAGGACATCCCCGGATGTTTTCCCTGTGGAAACTGATAAAGCTAAATATTTATCTTATATAAAACCCTTTATGAGGTCTAAGAACACTGTACGCTATTTACGTATGGAGTACCGTAAGGGTACGCTCGTTGCGTAACGATCGCTTAGCCGTGGTCGAGACGCTCAAGCGTCACGTTCGCTCACGGCTGAGAGATCACAGGCAGACACGCTATTGGCTGCCGGCTAACGTAATGATTCGCTATAGCGTAGCGGACGCTCGGGACCACGAGGAGATCACCAGCGGCGCTGACGCTCACAATGTTAAACCTTTAAATCTAATCCATAAACAATGTAATATGCTGTAAAACCTTAGTGTAGAGATAGGGTGTAGATGCAACACAGTGTAACCTTATTAACTTAAAAGCTGTTTGAGCGTCACCGACGCTCTGTGAATACTTAACACTATAAGAAATACACAGATACCGTGCTTAGGGTCCAACGCCTAATATATATTATGAATGTTATACTTGCAAAAGAATTAATACAATACAAGTCATACACTACAATATAACATAGACTACCTAACCAGATAACTACACAGGAAATACAATACAATACTATTACGTTTAGGAGAGTACGAGAGAAAGAAGAGAAGAGAGAGAGAGAGAGAAATGGCCCATAACATCAAGAAAGACAATATGATTGCGGAGAAAACTTACGCACAAAGGAAACGATCGCATGCGCCTCTGGACATCCAGCTCTCGATTTTCAGCAATGATAACCGTAGAAGAGTGAGCTGGATGTGATCGGCTTGTCTATTTATGCCCCACACACAATACAATTCAATGGTCCCTACAATCTCATTGTTCATTGGACACAGGAATTCCTCCTCGCATTATAACAAAAGGTCATAGGTTGATTCATACAGGTGGGCTGTGACTATTTCCAACAGCTCAGGTGGGAGGGAAACTGGGTTTCCCGCCGCATGGATAAGTAAGTGCAAATACAGTAAATGTTCATAAACTTCTTATGTCCATAACTATTCGCACGAGCGATTAATCTGCTTCAAACCAACACCGGAATATTGCTAATTAAATACTCTTCCGATGGGTACTAAACACCACTGTATTACTCCTGTCTGACCCTTCGTATCAAACAAAGGGGGATTTCTCTGTTCATGAACATTCTATATTAACCAAACTTTCAGAATCTATCAAAGGGACCATGATCTACAAAATACATTATATAGTGGAAATATGTAACGATTGGGTCGCACGCTACGAACACATGAACTCTACCGTAAATGCACATACCGCGCACCCGCGGGTGCCCGCAACAGCGAGTATGCGCACGCACGGGAGAGCGCACGCATGCGCAGCGCAGACCTGTGTGAGGTGCAAATATGGCAGTGTGCATAGAGATATTTTTCTGACTTTGACAGTCCACCCTTTGGCAGTCAACAATAACTGCCACTTCCTAAAACATTTCAAAAAGAGAAAAATATATGTCAGGGGTTAATACATTTACATGGTTGGGTAGGGGAGGAGAGGAGAAGGTAGGAAAAGGGTATGACCTAGTGTGATAGCAGAAGCATGTGTGTATGAATCCGTGCTTGGGGGTCATGTATCATCGTGCCGTACGTGTTTTAAATCAAGCTTCGAGGTATTGCGAAGTATACATTTGAATTCCTTCTTATCCCGTGGTACGGGTCTGTGGATGGGCTGTCAAACTTTACCGAGCTCTTTTCGGATTTTGAACAAAATGGGGAGCACATTTTAGTTGATGATACATGAATGGGGGAATATGTGATTGCTGGTATCTGTGCCTGTATTCCCTATACTATGTGTGTAATTACCTGAAGGTTGTAGAGATGAAGAAAAGACATAATTACGGTAAATGCAGTGGTATTCTATGTCAGGTAAATGAACATTTGTCGGTTGAAGTCTTGTTCGGTGTCTGTTGAATGCAGTCTTCTTTGTGCTTTTGCCCATAAGGTGCGAGCAAAAGCTTTGTCAATGTCCATAGATTTACAAAAGTGTTGGGCTAGCGTAATTTTAAAATTTCTAGGGAAACTGGGGATCTATGGCAAAGTTCATCAAAAATCTGCGTATCAGGTTGTCAAAACTTCTTCTTTAATCCATCTGTTGTCTGTATATCGGCTCATCAAATTCCTCGTCCAAGTGGGTCTTTTTACCTTGGAGAAAACGGAAAAACAGGTGAAAGAAACGGACCGTAGAAATCGCATTTTCATCACATCATTGTTTCTACATTTGGGTCATAAATCAAATCCATTGGAATTACAATTTCCTCACTCCTTAAACTCATCACCCTGGTACTTCGTTTGCACTTCATTAAAGCCTGACCGCATCTAAATATCAAGCCAATCGTTATGATAACACCTAAGATACATAGGAGAAACTTCCCAACATCCATTATGACT
Source organism: Pseudophryne corroboree (assembly GCF_028390025.1). Taxonomy (NCBI): domain Eukaryota; kingdom Metazoa; phylum Chordata; class Amphibia; order Anura; family Myobatrachidae; genus Pseudophryne; species Pseudophryne corroboree. The sequence continues at coordinate 283,050,880 of NC_086449.1, forward strand.
CCTTGAGCCCATTCTCCTAAACCGGAGAACCAATTTCGCGGGTTCAACCATGACACCCAACCAGTCAGCTCATTACTCACAGCAGCAAGGGTGAGATTGTGTCTCCTGCGAAATTCCCACTTCAGTTGGAGAATATCGTCCATCTTTTGGTCTATGACCTCGACCGGGTCCTCGGTACTATTTGTAATATATGTGCAACATTTCACGCCGTACTGCGTTGCCAGTGTGACACAATATCCACCTGTTACTGCCGTGAGATAATTGAGAATCATTCTATGCTGAACTAGTTCTGTTTTATAAGCTTGAAGTTCTCTTCCAGTATACCTAAACGTGTCATCATACATTTCTGTGATATTGTCTAACAAATTTGCGAGCGCAGATATGTATTTATAATTCAACACTCCTCTGGCGGTGCGAGTGAAATCTAACGCGATTAGAACCTGAATCCCGGTGGATTCATGGATCATGTCAGAGGCCGGATGCTCTGTTCTTTCTATCAGGTGCCGTTTAACTACGTGCTCGTAATGGGTGTGAGTATAAGGAGCTTGGGCAACACGGTGTATATCCTTCATTTTGGCATGTGATACAGTCATTACTTCAGGCAGTACTTTTCCAATATAACACAATCCTTCAGAGTTTGGGGCAAGCCACTTATACGCCTTCCTCCCGCATATGAAATATGCATCATCGGGGAGAACATATGGGACGGAGTAGGACATAACCATATTACACATCTTCCATGTGAAATCTCCTAACCCTAATTCTCCCATCTGTCTAGTACACGTATCAGTTTGTACGATATGTGCACAGTATCCTGGTGATACCTCTCCAACTCTCGTAATCCTATTTCCTAGGGTATACCTATATCGGAAAGATTTTCCTCTACTGGCTATGTGGCGTACAAGCTCTGTATCTGTCCGCATTCTATCTGCTCTATATGAAAAGGTCATGGTTTGGTTACTCCATGACACTTCCCAATTTCCCGGCTTTCGGGGATTGGAAATGTTAAAACATATGAGGGATCTATCCACATGATATTGGTGGAGCTTCAAACTAGGAGGACTGGAGATATTAAACCTCCTGTCCACCGGCCTCCCACCACTTAGCTCAAGTACCTCCCCAATCGTTAAAGGAAATGGTACTAGTCCTGATTTGCTATGACCTTGAGGTACTTGAGAGCATACCCAACAATCTGTTTTGATTTAACACACTACCCACTAAGGAGTGATAGTCACTCAATGGATGCCGGTCCATGTGGATATTAAAACTGGATTGGCATTTCTTGATGCACCCATCCTCAACTACGTTGTCACAGAGCCTACAGATACAGTTTTCTTCAGCTAACAATCCTTCACAATTCCTTCTATGGTCAATGCTATCGGATCGTTTTCTGATACTCGCCTTTGCTTGTTGATTATGTTGTTCTTGGGAAACTACGCCTCCATCTCTGTCATCAGAACCCATTCCAGAACCTCTCTCGACCTCCATGGTACTCTCGCCGGAACAGACTGCTCTGGTCAACATCATGGTCAACAGGAAAATCCGGATCACAGTCTCTTGGGGCAAGTCCATCTTATAGGAGGAAACGAAGAAGAATGAGAAGGGGGAAAAATAATTTGAGGGAGGGGGAATGGGAAGTGGAGAAAAACAATAAAAGGGAACAGGGAATCGACAACTGCTTTTGATCTTGTGATTCTCAATGCTCAGGTGCCGCCTCAGTCCTCCTGGAACAGACACTCCAGTGATACAACTTCCTCTACCGTCTGTTCCATATCACGGGACCTCTCTGGATCAGCAACCTTCTTACAATGGGACGAATGAACCCAAGTCTCTCTCTCGGCAACTTTCAATGCTGTAGTGCTAGTCAATAAGACTTGGTATGGTCCTTCCCATCTGTCAATAAGGCAACCTGAGCGTAGAAAATTCCGTATCATTACATAATCCCCAGGTTCAATGTCATGACAATTACTATCTGGTAAATCAGGAATCACTAACTTCAAATTATCATTTTGATTCCTTAGCTGTTTACTCATATTAACCAGGTACTTAACAGTCACTTCATTGTTACACTTCAAATCATCCTGAGGGTTAATCATAACATGCGGTTGTCGACCAAACAAGATTTCAAAAGGGGACAGATTAAGAGGGGACCTGGGAGTGGTTCTGATGCTGTACAGTACAATGGGTAGAGCTTCTGGCCATGTCAATCCTGTCTCTGCCATAACTTTGCTCAGTTTATTTTTAATAGTGCTGTTCACTCTTTCTACCTTCGTACTCGCCTGTGGACGGTATGGAGTGTGCAGCTTGCTATCAATTCCCATCAACTTACACATTCCTTGAAAGACATCACCTGTAAAATGGGTACCCCTATCACTTTCAATTATTCTAGGGATACCATATCTACATACAAATTCCTGCACAATTTTCTTAGCAGTAAACATGGCGGTATTTGTGGCCGCAGGAAATGCTTCGACACAATTTGAGAAAACATCTATACAAACAAGTACATATTTCAAATTTCGACAAGGGGGTAATTGAATGAAGTCAATCTGTATTACCTGGAAAGGGCCGCCTGCAGGTGGGATATGAGATGGTTCTGTTGGTATTGCTTTTCCGATGTTCTTTCTCAAACAGGTAAGGCATGACATTGCTCTCTTACTTGCATGAGATGAAAATCCTGGGGCGCACCAATATGCTCTTACCAACTTGCACATTCCCTCCTTGCCCAGATGAGTCAGCCCGTGAGCTGCCTCAGCTAAACATGGGAGATATGCTCTGGGGGCCACCGGTTTACCTTGTCCATCCGTCCAGAGTCCTGTGGACTCCTGGCCATATCCCTTTGCCTTCCAGACTGCCTTTTCCTGTGTGGAACACACATTTTGCATTTCACACAACTTCTGTGTGTTGATGGTATTAAATACCATCAGTTGCGTGGTGTCTGTCTGTCTGGGGGTACCAGCTGCTAACTTAGCTGCTTCGTCTGCTCGGCTGTTACCAAGTGATACTGGGTCTTGGCTATATGTGTGTGCTTTACACTTGATAACAGCCACTCTGTCGGGTTCCTGTATCGCTGTTAGAAGCCTTTTGATGTGGGCTGCATGCGCTACCGGTGTACCAGCTGCCGTCATGAAATTTCTGAGGCGCCATAGGGCTCCGAAATCGTGGACTACCCCGAATGCGTATCTAGAGTCGGTGTAGATATTGGCTGATTTGCCCTTAGCCAATTCACATGCTCTGGTTAGGGCGACCAGTTTAGCAACCTGGGCTGAGTGAGGTGGGCCTAGCGGTTCCGCTTCTATGGTGCCTTGGTCATCTACGACTGCGTATCCAGTACACAAGTCTCCCGAGTCTGACTGTCTGTGACAACTACCATCCGTGTAGAAAGTTAGATCTACATCTTCCAGTGGATTGTCACTGATGTCAGGCCTTGCGGTAAAATTTTGGGTCAAATATTCCATACAATCATGTGTGTCTTCCTTTGTGTTAAATTCTCCTTCCCCACCACTCTCATCCTCCACCCTTTGTGCCTGTCCAGGCACACCTGGGAGATATGTTGCAGGATTTAATGCACTGCATCTCCTTATGGTGATGTTTACGGGGGCCATTAGTGCTAATTCCCATCTTGTAAACCGCGCTGATGAGACGTGCCTGGTTTGGGCAGAATTTAGCAAGGCTGACACTGCATGTGGTGTATGAATTGTGAGGTTGTGACCTAGCACTACATCTTCGCTTTTCGTTACTAGCAATGCTATCGCAGCAACGCTTCGCAAGCATGTGGGGAGGGATCGCGCTACCGTGTCTAGCTGAGCGCTGTAATATGCTACTGGCCTGCTGGCATCACCGTGCTTTTGGGTTAAGACGCCTGCCGCGCAACCAGCACTTTCTGTTCCATACAGCTCAAAGGGTTTCCCATAGTCTGGCATACCTAATGCTGGTGCCTGCGTTAGGCACTGTTTAAGTCTCTCAAATGCCATCTCGGACTCGTCTGTATGCGAAATCCGATCAGGTTTGTTTGAGGAGACCATCTCCTGCAAAGGTAACGCCAGAATGGAAAATCCTGGGATCCAGTTACGGCAATACCCACACATTCCTAAAAATGTTCTGATCTGTTGCTGGGTTTGTGGCAGAGTCATGTCTCTAATTGCTTGAATTCTATCAGCGGTCAGGTGTCTCAGTCCTTGTGTTAGACAGTGTCCCAAATATTTTACCTTAGTTTGGCATAATTGCAACTTGTCTTTCGAAACCTTGTGTCCTGTGTCTGAAAGATGAAACAGGAGCTGTTTCGTATCCTTCAGGGATGCTTCCAATGAATCAGAACACAGTAGTAAATCATCCACGTACTGTATTAATACTGATCCACTCTCTGGTTGGAAAGACTGTAAACAATCATGCAAAGCCTGGGAAAAGATACTTGGACTGTCTATGAAACCTTGTGGTAATCGTGTCCATGTGTATTGGACTCCTCTGTATGTGAATGCAAACAAATATTGACTGTCAGGGTGCAGAGGTACCGAAAAGAAAGAGGAGCAGAGGTCAATAACTGAAAAATTTCGCAGTGGGAGGGATTTGCATAAGGATGACAGCTGGATTTGGCACTACGGGGAACTGACTCTCAACTATTTTGTTAATCCCCCTTAGATCCTGCACTAGCCGGTAACCCCTCCCCCCACTCTTTTTAACAGGGAAGATGGGACTATTGGCAGTGCTGGACGTTCTTACCAGAATGCCCTGTTGTAGCAAGCGCTCTATTACGGGATAAATTCCTAACTCCACCTCTGGCTTCAGAGGGTACTGTGGGATTTTTGGAGCTATCCTACCATCTTTTACTTGTACAACTACCGGAGCTACGTTTGCCATTAATCCAGTGTCCTGTCCATCTTTAGTCCAAAGTGACTCTGGTATCTGGGATGTCATTTCCTCTACTTGGGATGGAGTCCTATTTGTCATAATGGTATGTGACATTAATTTTGACGGGGAGTCTAACATGTCTCGCACTTCCTGAGCGTGATTCTCAGGTATGTCCAAGAATACACCTTCAGGAGTACAATAAATGACGCACCCCATTTTGCACAATAAGTCTCTTCCCAGGAGATTAGTCGGTGCCGATGCAGCTAGCAAAAAGGAATGCTTGGTATGTAACGGCCCTACTGTAATCTCGGCTGGTTTGCTAACAGGGTAGTGCTGGACTACTCCCGTTACCCCTATGGCTGGAATTGTCTTACCAGTGGTTCTCATGCCCACTGTCGAATTTATCACTGATTTGGCCGCCCCTGTGTCTACAAGAAAGTTTAACGATTTACCAGCTACATTGATTGCAATTTCTGGTTCACTTCCAAGATTTGCAATCAATTTTACTGGCTGCAGATTACAGGTATGGCCACACCCCTATTGGGTATGGTGACCTCCCTGAATCCCGCTGGCAGCAACTGCTTGTGAAGGGGTTAAATGGGAACTACCAGTGGCTTGCCAGTCTCTGTTCGGGGGGTATCTTTTTGTTTCCCCTGTATGTGGCTCATAACTCCGTCTCTGCGGACCTTGCTCCCAATGTCGTGTGTCGTGTCGTTGTCTAGGGGGTTGATATGAGTTTTGTGAATTTTTCACTCTACAGTCTCGTGCCATGTGTCCCTGTCTATGACATGAAAAACAAGTTACCACATTTGACTTACCCACAGGGTTTGGTGATTTATACAAAGGCTGCCTTGTGGTCAGGGCCTGTATACTTACGGCCATTAACTTATCACCTTGGGACTCCCTGTGTCGGGTGATATTCCGGTCGTGATCAATAGCAGCCTCTCTCAAAGTAGCCACCGACAGACCTCGCCAACATGGTTGCGTGGTCTGTACTCTTGTCTTTAATGTCTCTTTTAAACCATCCATTAGTACAGATACTGCTACTTCTCGATGGTTTATGTTTGTTTTAATGTCCTCTATACCTGTGTACTTTGCCATTTCTAGTAATGCCCTGTGAAAATATTCTGCAGCAGTTTCTGACTCTTTCTGTCTAATGGAGAAAATCTTGTTCCACTTAACTACCGCTGGGAAATACTCTTTTAACTGTAAACTTATTCTTTTTACGTTATCTTTGTTGTACACATCTGTAAGAGGTACATCCTGATCTAATCCACAGTCAGCCAAAAATTGAGCTGCGTCGACATTTGAGGGTAAACATGCCCTCCGCAATACCTGCCAGTCTTTGTTATTGGGCTCTAAAGTGTTCCCTAGGTCTCTGATGTATTTCTGGCTGGCAACTAAGTCTTTCCTAGGGTCAGGGAACTCAGACACTATGGTTCTTAGTTCCATTCGGGAAAATGGGCTGTACATGGCAATGTTCCTAACAGGTGTGATTCCTGTCGTGTCAGTTTTCCCATTTGGCACTGCTATTACCCTAACAGGATTAAGTTTACTAACATCACTCTGTGTAGGTTCTACAGCCTGTGGTGAAATGGTTTCAGCATAGTGTATGGTGCCGTACTTACCTGTAGATACGACCTCACCTATCCCTCCGCTAGGGGCTTTTGTTACTAATCTCGTGGGTGGAGCCGTGCCTACTGTTGTCTCTGCTATGGTGGCTGCTAGAGAGAGCGCCGATATTGTTGCCGATTCGTCTTCTTGATCACACTCCTGGGGAAAGTTCAAAACAGGGTACAACTTGCACGGGTTAATACTTGCATTAGTTAACTTATTAACATTTACACAGTTGCTAAGTGTTTGTTTGTTACACCCTAATGCGTCATTCTCCGCAACCAATTTCTCTCCCGTATGTATGGTGGCGGCGGGGCTGTCGCGATCAATTTCTTGATAGGATTAGATCCCGCCGCCAGAGCCAATCCTCTCTGTATTTCACCCTCCTGTTGCCATAACTGCAAATAATCATAATGTTGGATTCGTCTCTTTGTTGATTTAATGAGACATATCCTCCTCCTTAAATTTTGCAACACTTCTGATCTAAAGCTACCTACTCTTGGGAATTTCTCCCCGTCATGCACTGTCATTCTCTCCCATTCATCACATAAAACCTCTGTATGTGAGCCATATTTTTCACACATTACGTACCTTGCCGACCCGACTGGTCGGTTTACTGAATCAACCCGAACCGAGGTTGATCGCCCCCTTCCTGAACAATTGGCCCCCATAACTTGCAGGCGTTGCTTTCACCACCTCTGACCTTATTTCAGGGTCTTCAGCGAACCCTTACAAAAACCAAAATGTTCACGATAGGCTGACGGTGGCGGTTTACCGAGTACCCCACTCACTCGCCCACGCCGACCAATACGACCCACACACTGCCTTAGTGCTGGCGTACTCGACCCAGGGCCCCTATGAACCTCTATTTACTGGAACATGCGAGGGATATCCGCAGAACACTTACTCTTTCCAGTAACTATTGGTTGTTGGACAATTCCTGAGTGACCAGCGAACTTCCCTTCAGAAAATAAAAAATTACACAAATCACATCAGAGTGTACAAATAGTTTTATGACCGGGATTGTACACAAATGGTACTGGTCAGATTTAACTAATGTACACAATTACGTGCGGTACAATCGTTCAGCACATAAGCAACTAATCTTATGTACTGAGCGACCAGTGGAATCGAAAATTTCGGCTGCGAATTCCTTCAGCCAGAGCTTTATTGGCCTATATGGGTTTTGCACCAACCCCCTGGGTTGTGCCCTTTTCTCTTTTATGGCAGACTTCTTAGTCTGCTGTACCTGGACCTCCCGGTCTGTAGTATGACCTCCTGGTCTACTATTCTCTACTGCTCAAATTTTATGTTTAACCAGAGATGCCTCCCTAGCCACCATGCACGTCACTTACATGTATGTACCTCTGCGAGAACTCGACTTCTTGTGGTTCAACCTGTAAAATTGTATAAACTTGTATATACAAAACACTCACTCACCACACGTACACTTTTGCTTCTATTTCTATTTCTGCGCAGAAATTTTCTTTAGACCAGATGTGTTGTGAATTTGGAGAAGGGTCTGTTAATCTAAATTTCGGATTTAAAATAGATTTGCGCTATTTATCGCCTGATGCGCTACTTATCGCCTGTTGCGCTACTTAAAAATCAACTGTCGTGTGACTTTGAGTTACGTGGGCGTACCCAGACGCTCCGTTGCGTAATTTACGCTGCGTGCGTCGGCCTTGGCGTACGCGAGTCTCAGCCCTTTGTTAGAGACACGTGTACACAAAACCAATGTCCACCGCAACACAACTAACACTTTTATCAATGTAGATGATCCTCGATCGTCTACCGCGCAACACACCAATCTCTCCTTTTACCTTGGGTAGAGTTGCATGTGGGTTTTACACTTTAACTATGAAATAGCGACAAATCTCTATTAGCACGTTTTCTCTATCGTCCTAAGTGGATGCTGGGGTTCCTGAAAGGACCATGGGGAATAGCGGCTCCGCAGGAGACAGGGCACAAAAAAGTAAAGCTTTTACCAGATCAGGTGGTGTGCACTGGCTCCTCCCCCTATGACCCTCCTCCAGACTCCAGTTAGATTTTGTGCCCGAACGAGAAGGGTGCAATCTAGGTGGCTCTCCTAAAGAGCTGCTTAGAGAAAGTTTAGCTTAGGTTTTTTACTTTACAGTGAGTCCTGCTGGCAACAGGATCACTGCAACGAGGGACTTAGGGGAGAAGTAGTGAACTCACCTGCGTGCAGAGTGGATTTGCTGCTTGGCTACTGGACACTAGCTCCAGAGGGACGATCACAGGTACAGCCTGGATGGTCACCGGAGCCGCGCCGCCGGCCCCCTTGCAGACGCTGAAGAGAGAAGAGGTCCAAAATCGGCGGCTGAAGACTCCTGAGTCTTCATAAAGGTAGCGCACAGCACTGCAGCTGTGCGCCATTTTCCTCTCAGCACACTTCACACAACAGTCACTGAGGGTGCAGAGCGCTGGGGGGGGCGCTCTGAGAGGCAAATAAAAACCTTATTAGAGGCAAAAAAATACCTCACATATAGCCCACAGAGGCTATATGGAGATATTTAACCCCTGCCTAACTTCAAAAATAGCGGGAGACGAGCCCGCCGAAAAAGGGGCGGGGCCTATCTCCTCAGCACACAGCGCCATTTTCTCTCACAGAAAAGCTGGAGAGAAGGCTCCCAGGCTCTCCCCTGCACTGCACTACAGAAACAGGGTTAAAACAGAGAGGGGGGGCACTGATTTTGGCGATATTGTATATATATAAAAGATGCTATAAGGGAGAAACACTTATATAAGGTTGTCCCTATATAATTATAGCGTTTTTGGTGTGTGCTGGCAGACTCTCCCTCTGTCTCCCCAAAGGGCTAGTGGGTCCTGTCCTCTGTCAGAGCATTCCCGGTGTGTGTGCTGTGTGTCGGTACGTGTGTGTCGACATGTATGAGGACGATGTTGGTGAGGAGGCGGAGAAATTGCCTGTAATGGTGATGTCACTCTCTAGGGAGTCGACACCGGAATGGATGGCTTATTTAGAGAATTACGTGAGAATGTCAACACGCTGCAAGGTCGGTTGACGACATGAGACGGCCGACAATCTATTAGGACCGGTCCAGGCGTCTCAGAAACACCGTCAGGGGTTTTAAAAACGCCCATTTACCTCAGTCGGTCGACACAGACACGGACACTGAATACAGTGTCGACGGTGAATAAACAAACGTATTTCTCATTAGGGCCACACGTTAAGGGCAATGAAGGAGGTGTTACGTGTTTCTGATACTACAAGTACCACAAGAAAGGGTATTATGTGGGAGTGAAAAAACTACCTGTAGTTTTTCCTGAATCAGATAAAATAAAATGAAGTGTGTGAGGATGCGTAGGGTTACCCCGATAGCAAATATTGGCGTTATACCCTTTCCCGCCAGAAATTAGGGTACGTTGGGAAACACCCCTTAGGGTGATAAGGCGCTCACACGCTTATCAAGTGGCGTTACCGTCTCCAGATACGGCCGCCCTCAAGGAGCCAGCTGATAGGAAGCTGGAAAAATATCCTAAAAAGTATATACACACATACGGTGGTTATACTGCGACCAGCGATCGCCATCAGCCTGGAGATGCAGTGCTGGGTTGGCTTGGTCGGATTCCCTGACTGAAAATATTTTATTCATGTAGAGCATTTAATAGGATGCATTCTATATATATGTATGTGAGATGCACAGAGGGATATTTGCTCTCTGGCATCAAGATAAGTGCGTTGTCCATATCTCCCAGAAGATGTCAGGGACACGACAGTGGTCAGGTGATACAGATCCCATACGGCAGATGGAAGTATTGCTGTATAAAGGGAAGGAGTTATTTGGGGGTCGGTCCATCGGACCTGGGGACCACAGCAACAGCTGGGAAATCCAACCTTTTTTACCCCAAGTTACATCTCAGCTAAAAAAGACACCGTCTTTTCAGCCTCAATCTTTCCTTTCCCATGAGGGCATGCAGGCAAAAGGCCAGTCATATCTGCCCAGACATAGAGGTAAGGGAAGTAGACTGCAGCAGGCAGCCCTTTCCCAGGAAAAGAAGCCCTCCACCGCGTCTGCCAAGTCCTCAGCATGACGCTGGGGCCGTGCAAGCGGACTCAAGGTGGGGGGGTAGTCTCAAGAGTCTCAGGGCGCAGTGGGATCACTCGCAAGTTGACCCCTAGATCGTACGAGTATTATCCCAGGGGTAAAGATTGGAGAGTCGAGACATCTTCTCCTCGCAGGTTCCTGAAGTCTGCTTTACCAACGGCTCCCTCCGACAGGGAGGCAGCATTGGAAACAATTCACAAGCTGTATATCCAGCAGGTGATAATCAAAGTACCCCTCCTACGACAAGGAAAAGGGTATTATTTTTCCACACTATATGGTGGTACTGAAGCCAGACGGCTTGGTGACACATAGTCTAAATCTAAAATGTTTTGAACACTTACATAAAAGGTTCAAATCGAGATAAAGTCACTCAGAGCAGTGATAGCGAACCGGAAAAAAGGGGACTATATGGTGTCCCTGGACATCAAGGATTACCTCCATGTCCAAATTTTGTCCTTCTCATCAAGGGTACCTCTGGTTCGTGGTACAGAACTGTCAATATCAGTTTCAGACGATGCCGTTTGAATTATCCACGGCACCCCGGGCCTTTTTTACCAAGGTAATGGCCGAAAAGATGTTTCTTCAAAGAAAAAAGGCATCTAAATTATCCCTTACTTGCACGACCTAAAAAGGGCAAGTTCCAGAGAACAGTTGGAGGTCGGAAGAGCACTATCTAAAGTAGTTCTTCGACGGCACGACTGGATTCTAAATATTCCAAGAATCGCAGCTGTTTTCCGACGATACGTCTGCTGTTCCTAGGGATGATTCTGGACACGGTTCAGAAAAAGGTTTTTCTTCCCGAGGAAAAAGCCAAGGAGTTATCCGACCTGTCAGGAACCTCCTAAAACCAGGAAAGGTGTCTGTACATCAATGCACAAGAGTCCTGGGAAAAATGGTGGCTTTTTACGAAGCAATTCCATTCGACAGATTCCATGCAAGAATTTTCCAAAGGGATCTGTTGGACAAATGGTCAGGGTCGCATCCTCAGATGCACCTGCGAATAACCCTGTCGCCAAGGACAAGGGTATATCTTCTGTGGTGGTTGCAAAAGGCTCATCTATTGGAGGGCCGCAGATTCGGCATACAGGATTTGATCCTGGTGACCACGGACGCCAGCCTGAGAGGCTGGGGAGCAGTCACACAAGGAAGAAACTTCCAGGGGGTATGGACGAACCTGGAAAAGTCTCTTCACATAAACATTCTGGTACTAAGAGCAATCTAAAATGCTCTAAGCCAGGCGGAACCACTCCTGCAAGGAAAACCGGTGTTGATTCAGTCGGACAACATCACGGCGGTCGCCCATGTAAACAGACAGGGCGGCACAAGAAGCAGGAGTGCAATGGCAGAAGCTGCCAAGATTCTTCGCTGGGCGGAGAATCACGTAATAGCACTGTCAGCAGTGTTCTTCCCGGGCGTGGACAACTGGGAAGCAGACTTCCTCAGCAGACACGATATTCACCCGGGAGAGTGGGGTCTTCATCCAGAAGTCTTCCACATGCTAATAAACTGTTGGGAAAGACCAATGGTAGACATGATGGCGTCTCGCCTCAACAAGAAACTGGACAAGTATTGCGCCAGGTCAAGAGATCCACAGGCAATAGCTGTGGACGCATTGGTAACACCTTGGGTGTACAAATCAGTATATGTGTTTCCTCCTCTGCCTCTCATACCAAAGGTATTGAAGATTATACGGTGAAGAGGAGTAAGAACAATACTAGTGGCTCCGGATTGGCCAAGAAGGACTTGGTACCCGGAACTTCAAGAGTTGGTCACGGACGACCCGTGCCCTCTACTTCTGAGAAGGGACCTGCTACAACAGGGTCCCTGTCTCTTTCAAGACTTACCGCGGCTGCGTTTGACGGCATGGCGGTTGAACGCCAGATCCTAAAAGGGAAAGGCATTCCAGAAGAAGTCATTCCTACCTTGATTAAGGCAAGGAAGGAAGTCACCGCGAAACATTATCACCGCATTTGGCGAAAATATGTCGCGTGGTGCGAGGATCGGAGTGTTCCGACGGAGGAATTTCAACTGGGTCGTTTCCTACATTTCCTACAATCAGGATTGTCTATGGGTCTCAAATTGAGATCTATTAAGGTTCAAATTTCGGCCCTGTCAATATTCTTCCAAAAAGAATTGGCCTCAGTTCCTGAGGTACAGACTTTTGTTAAAGGAGTACTGCATATACAGCCTCCTGTGTTGCCTCCGGTGGCACCGTGGGATCTAAATGTAGTTTTAGATTTCCTCAAATCCCATTGGTTTGAACCATTGAAAAAGGTGGATTTTAAATATCTCACATGGAAAGTGACTATGTTACTGGCCCTGGCTTCCGCCAGGAGAGTTTCTGAATTGGCGGCTTTATCTTATAAAAGCCCTTATCTAATCTTCCATTCGGATAGGGCAGAACTGAGGACTCGTCCGCATTTTCTCCCTAAGGTGGTATCAGCGTTTCACCTGAACCAACCTATTGTGGTGCCTGCGGCCACTGGCGACTTGGAGGACTCCAAGTTGTTGGACGTTGTCAGAGCCTTAAAAATATACATTTCAAGGACGGCTGAAGTCAGAAAATCTGACTCGCTGTTGATACTATATGCACCCAACAAGTTGGGTGCCCCTGCTTCTAAGCAGACGATTGCTCGTTGGATTTGTAACACAATTCAACTTGCTCATTCTGTGGCAGGCCTGCCACAGCCTAAATCTGTTAAGGCCCATTCCACAAGGAAGGTGGGCTCATCTTGGGCGGCTGCCCGAGGGGTCTCGGCATTACAATTCTGCCGAGCAGCTACGTGGTCGGGGGAAAACACGTTTGTAAAATTCTACAAATTTGATACCCTGGCAAAAGAGGACTTGGAATTCTCTCATTCGGTGCTGCAGAGTCATCCGCACTCTCCCGCCCGTTTGGGAGCTTTGGTATAATCCCCATGGTCCTTTCAGGAACCCCAGCATCCACTTAGGACGATAGAGAAAATAAGAATTTACTTACCGATAATTCTATTTCTCGGAGTCCGTAGTGGATGCTGGGCGCCCATCCCAAGTGCGGATTATCTGCAATACTGTACATAGTTATTGTTAACAAATTCGGGTTATATTGTTAAGGAGCCATCTTTAAGAGGCTCTTTCTGTTATCATACTGTTAACTGGGTTTAGATCACAAGTTGTACGGTGTGATTGGTGTGGCTGGTATGAGTCTTACCCGGGATTCAAATTGCCTCCCTTATTGTGTACGCTCGTCCGGGCACAGTACCTAACTGGAGTCTGGAGGAGGGTCATAGGGGGAGGAGCCAGTGCACACCACCTGATCTGGTAAAAGCTTTACTTTTTTGTGCCCTGTCTCCTGCGGAGCCGCTATTCCCCATGGTCCTTTCAGGAACCCCAGCATCCACTACGGACTCCGAGAAATAGAATTATCGGTAAGTAAATTCTTATTTTATCAATTATAAAATGGCAAACAGGAGAGTGATATATGAAAATACACGAATGAAAAAGAAATGCAGATATGTGCGTGTGTACGCAAGACAGAAATAAACAGTTTTAAAAGACACTAGCGTGTTGTTCTTACCTCCGGTTCCGGATTCCTTCAGCACCCTTTACTAAGCGAAGCAGACGCTTATCCAAACAGCACTACGAGGAATATGACCTCCCGCCCTTTGCTGCTGGATAATGTCTGCTGAAATTACCTAGCAGAGATATGTGAAGGACAGGACGAGCCGCCAATTGATAAAGCTAAATATTTATCTTATATAAAACCCTTTATGAGGTCTAAGAACACTGTACGCTATTTACGTATGGAGTACCGTAAGGGTACGCTCGTTGCGTAACGATCGCTTAGCCGTGGTCGAGACGCTCAAGCGTCACGTTCGCTCACGGCCGAGAGATCACAGGCAGACACGCTATTGGCTGCCGGCTAACGTAATGATTCGCTATAGCGTAGCGGACGCTCGGGACCACGAGGAGATCACCAGCGGCGCTGACGCTCACAATGTTAAACCTTTAAATCTAATCCATAAACAATGTAATATGCTGTAAAACCTTAGTGTAGAGATAGGGTGTAGATGCAACACAGTGTAACCTTATTAACTTAAAAGCTGTTTGAGCGTCACCGACGCTCTGTGAATACTTAACACTATAAGAAATACACAGATACCGTGCTTAGGGTCCAACGCCTAATATATATTATGAATGTTATACTTGCAAAAGAATTAATACAATACAAGTCATACACTACAATATAACATAGATTACCTAACCAGATAACTACACAGGAAATACAATACAATACTATTACGTTTAGGAGAGTACGAGAGAAAGAAGAGAAGAGAGAGAGAGAGAGAAATGGCCCATAACATCAAGAAAGACAATATGATTGCGGAGAAAACTTACGCACAAAGGAAACTATCGCATGCGCCTCTGGACATCCAGCTCTCGATTTTCAGCAATGATAACCGTAGAAGAGTGAGCTGGATGTGATCGGCTTGTCTATTTATGCCCCACACACAATACAATTCAATGGTCCCTACAATCTCATTGTTCATTGGACACAGGAATTCCTCCTCGCGTTATAACAAAAGGTCATAGGTTGATTCATACAGGTGGGCTGTGACTATTTCCAACAGCTCAGGTGGGAGGGAAACTGGGTTTCCCGCCGCATGGATAAGTAAGTGCAAATACAGTAAATGTTCATAAACTTCTTATGTCCATAACTATTCGCACGAGCGATTAATCTGCTTCAAACCAACACCGGAATATTGCTAATTAAATACTCTTCCGATGGGTACTAAACACCACTGTATTACTCCTGTCTGACCCTTCGTATCAAACAAAGGGGGATTTCTCTGTTCATGAACATTCTATATTAACCAAACTTTCAGAATCTATCAAAGGGACCATGATCTACAAAATACATTATATAGTGGAAATATGTAACGATTGGGTCGCACGCTACGAACACATGAACTCTACCGTAAATGCACATACCGCGCACCCGCGGGTGCCCGCAACAGCGAGTATGCGCACGCACGGGAGAGCGCACGCATGCGCAGCGCAGACCTGTGTGAGGTGCAAATATGGCAGTGTGCATAGAGATATTTTTCTGACTTTGACAAAACCAATGTAACCTGCTGCAGAAAAGGAGTTATGGTAGACTTACCATTGTTAACTCTGTCTGCGAGGTACATGAGGTCCACAGGGCGCCCACCCTGACACACCTAACTTCTTTGGGTTGTTTGGCATTAGCCGCTGGTATGTTCTCCTGTCGTGAGAATGTGGTTCTATGTGGCTAACATCTGTCTTCTCTTTTGCCTGCTCCTGCATTGTACTGGTTAATGAAACTGAGCTCTCAGTGCCTGGAGGTGGGGTTATAGAGGAGACCCCAATGCATCCTCGGCCAGCTAAAGCTTTAGCCTGTTGGTGCCTCTGGATCAAGATCCACTCTACACCCCAATGTTTTTTCCCCGTGGATTTCAATGTACCTTGCAGAAAGAGAGTTAATAATGGTAAGTCTACCATAACTCTGTAAAACCTGTGCAGCCACACATCATGTGACGTTTTCGATGGGACCTACAGCCAATTAAATCTGTCCCTGTTTGAATATCTAAATGTTTTGGGGGGGTTTTAACTATTCCTACTGACAGTGTTTTATGAACTTTTTCGTTTCTGGTCAGAAAGAAGAGGAAAGACTGAGAGCCTCAATCCGCAGAGAGTCGCAGCAGCGTAGAATCAAAGAAAAGCAGCACCAGCGCGGTTTGAGTGCAAACTACCTGGAGCCTGATCGATATGATGATGATGAGGAAGGAGAGGAGTCAATAAGCTTGGCAGCCATTAAAAATAGATATAAAGGTGGACGAGGTAAATCTACTTCCTTTAGTCGCTTTTTCCCCCCTCCTTTTTCTTCCTTTTTCTATAAAAAACATTCACTAGACTGCAACAGTCTTCAGTGTCAGCAACACACAGATAACAGTGGTTGGGGAAGGAAGTCCATTGTAAAATAGCCGTTTTAGACCTTCACATCAATGGGTTTGTCAATTCATTTACAGAAACTGCAGCTACTTTTGAGACCATTTGACATATTAAACTTTATGTAACAAGACTTTTACCTGTGATACAGAGGAACGAGCCCGGATCTATTCATCTGACAGCGATGAAGGCTCAGATGATGACAAAACTCAGCGGCTAATGAAAGCAAAGAAACTTAACAGTGACGAAGAGGTGAGTCTAACCTTTCTGTCTGTCTCTCTGTCTGTCTCTCTGTCTGTCTGCCTCTTTTCTCCCTCTCGCTCTTTCATTCTTTTTCTCTTTCAACTTGCTTAAATAGGCTTTCTCATACGTCCTAGAGGATGCTGGGGACGACATCAAGACCATGGGGTATAGACGGGATCCGCAGGAGACATGGGCAGTCCAAAGACTTTTCATTGGGT
Organism: Pseudophryne corroboree; assembly: GCF_028390025.1. Classification (NCBI taxonomy): domain Eukaryota; kingdom Metazoa; phylum Chordata; class Amphibia; order Anura; family Myobatrachidae; genus Pseudophryne; species Pseudophryne corroboree. The sequence continues at coordinate 283,067,840 of NC_086449.1, forward strand.
GTGAACTGGCTCCTCCCTCTATGCCCCTCCTCCAGACCTCGGTTTTAGAAATGTGCCCAGGTCAACTGGATGCACTCTGAGGAGCTCTACTGAGTTTCTCTGAAAAGACTTATGTTAGATTTTTTATTTTCAGGGAGATCTGCTGGCATCAGACTCCCTGCTTCGTGGGACTGAGGGGGCAAAAGCAGAACCAACTTCCTCAGAGTTTCATGGCTCTGTTTCTGGCTGACAGGACACCATTAGCTCCTGAAGGGAACTGAACGCTAGCCGTGTCTAGATGCTCACTCCCACAGCACGCCGTCACCCCCCTCACAGACCCAGAAGTCAGAAGACAGGTGAGTATGAGAAGAATGATCTTCAATCAAGTAAGTGACGGCTGAGGCGGGAGCGCAGCGCGCCATTGCTGCCCACACACACAGGCACTGCAGGGTGCAGGGCGTGGGGGGGGGAGGGGTGCACTGGGCAGCAAGAAAAATACCTCAAACTGACTAAAAGGGGGCATAAGATGCCTCTGGCACAGCCCTACCCCTGCCAGTATAAATATTGTCATGGATACTGAGGTGCGGAGCTTCTTCCTCAGGCAGCCAACACACTACTCAGCACCATTTGCTCTCCTCAGGCTGCAGAGAACACGCTGGTCCTCTCCTCCACTTCTGACAAGTACAGGGTGCTATAAAGGTAGGGGCACAAAGCGATTGTGGTGCATTTGATAGTGTATATTACTATTTAAAAGCCCTTTTGGGCTGTGGACATACTGTGTTCACAGGCAATACTGGTGCTGGGTTTGTGAACTGGCTGCTCCTATCCTGTGTCCCTCTGACAGATTTTACTGTGGGTCTGTCCCCAAAATAAGTCCCAGTGTGTCTGTGAGTGTGGTGTACACGTGTGAGGCATGTCTGAGGCAGGGAGTTCCTCCCCGGAGAAAGCCATTTTAGGGACACAGAGTTGTAATGTGGTGGCGCTACCGGCACACCAAGAGCCTGCATGGGTGAAAGAGCTACGTGACAGTATGCATCTGATTAACAGTAGATTAGATAAGTCTGAATCTAAGGCTGCATGCTGAAGAAAATCTGTGGAAGATGTGATTTTTCAGGATGCTGTTATTCCTTATGCGGGCGGCCCCTCTGGGTCACATAAGAGACCATTTGCAAATGTTGTAAACACTGATACCGACACGGATTCTGATTCTTGTGTCGACAATAGTGAATCTAGACAGATAGATCATAAATTGGCAAAAAGTGTACAATATGATTGTGGCTATAAGGGACGTGTTGGAGGTTACAGAAAGCACTCCTGTACCTCAGGAGAAGGCTTATTTGTGTAAAGAAAAGAAATCCAAAGTCACGTTCCCTCCTTCACACGAACTAAATGCTCTGTTTGAAGGGATGTGGGTGAATCCTGATAAAAAATGTCGTATTCCCAAAAGGATTCACATAGATTATCCTTTCCCGGTTGAAGACAGGAAAAAATGGGAGTCACCCCCTGTGTTATACCCCTTTCACACAGCCATAAATTTCCCGGGTTAAAACACATGAACGCGCATCAACCCGGGAAATTTCTTGGTGTGAAAGGGTACAGGGACAAAAACCCGGGATTTCTATCCCTGCATTTCAAACCTGCAATCAACCAGGGTTGGTCCCGGGATCGTCCCTGGACCCTGGACAGTGTGAATGGTGCAGGGACATGTCCCACCTTCCTGGGTTGCCTCTGCTGATGCTGATTGGCTATTCAGGGCACTTCCTGGTCTTGTGGTTTTTCTGAGACGCCCATTTTCAGAAAATGCAGGGCCATCCCGGGTTCAGTATGAAAGGTGCAGACCCGGGATGTCTCGGCAAAAAATGCTGGTGTGAATGGTGCCAACCCGGAAATGTCCCTGCATGAGCCCGTGGCAGAATTCCCGGGTTTTGTCCCTGCATTTCTGGTGTGAAAGGGGTATTAGACAGTGCACTTTCCAGGTTGACAAAGAAGGTAATTCTCCCTGCTCCTGGCATGGCTTCTCTTAAAGAGCCGGCAGACCGCAAATTGGAAACGACATTGAAATCCATTTATGTTACCAATAGTACACTGCTCAGGCCCACTATTGCCTGCGCATGGGTGAGTCGCGCTATTGAAAAATGGTCAGAAAGCGTGTCATCAGAAATTGACACAATTGATAAAGATGAGATACTCCTTAAGTTAGGGAATATCAAGGACGCTGCCGCCTACATGCTGGAAGCAATGAAGGATATTGGACTCTTGAGCTCACAAGCCGCTACCATGGCAGTATCGGCTAGGCGGGCGTTATGGATTCGCCAGTGGAACGCGGATGGAGATTCCAAAAGAAACATGGAGTCTCTCCCATATAAAGGTTAGGCCTTATTTGGCGATGGCCTGGATGCGTTAGTCTCGGCGGCTACCGCAGGTAAGTCAACATTTTTGCCCTCTGCGCCTGCACCGGCAAAAAAGACCTATCACCCGCAAATGCAGTCCTTTCGGCCCAATAAATACAAAAAGGCGAGAGGTTCCCCCTTCTTTGCAGGAAGGGGAAAGAAGCCACACCGGCTCCAGGTTCCCAAGAGTAGAAGTCTACCCCTAATTCTGGCAAATCCCCAGCATGACGCTGGAACACCCTTGCGGGAGGCCGCTCGGGTGGGGGCACGTCTCAAACTCTTCAGCCAGGATTGGATTCTGTCTGGCCTGGATCCCTGGGTGTTGCAAATAGTATCCCAGGGATGCAAACTAGAGTTTCAAGACGTTCCCCCATGCCGATTTTTCAAATCGACCTTGCCAGCTTCTCCGCCAGAGAGAGAAGCAGTAACAGCGGCAATCCAAAAATTATGTCAAGACCAGGTTATAGTCCTGGTACCGTTGTCACAACAAGGGCGGGGTTTTTATTCAAGCCTCTTTGTTCCGAAGCCGGACGGCTCGTTCAGACCGATCCTAAATCTAAAAGATCTGAATTTCTTCCTGAAAAGGTTCAAGTTCAAGATGGAATCACTTTGGGCGGTGATTGCCAGTCTGGAGGAGGGGGACTACTTAGTATCGGTGGACATAAAGGAATGCTTACCTGCATGTTCCCATTTATCCTCCTCACCAGGCTTATCTGAGATTTGCGATTCGGGATTGCCATTACCAATTCCAGACGTTACCTTTTCGGTCTCCCCACGGCGCCGAGGGTATTCATCAAGGTGATGGCGGAGATGATGGTCCTCCTTCGTCAGAAAGGAGTCAATATAATCCCTTATCTGGACGACCTCCTGATAAAGGCGAGATCCAGGGAGCAGTTATTACAAAACATATCCCTCTCCCTGTCAATACTCCAAAGTCACAGTTGGAACCGACGACAAGGTTGTCTTTCCTCGGGATGATTCTGGACACGGAAGTTCAGAGAGTATTTCTTCCGCTGGAAAAGGCTCTGGAAATCCAGAAAATGGTAAAACAGATATTGAAACCATCAAGTGTGTCGATCCAACAGTGCATTCGGTTGTTGGGGAAGATGGTGGCAGCCTACGAGGCCATACAGTTTGGCAGGTTCCATGCCAGAGTATTCCAGTGGGACCTGTTGGACAAGTGGTCGGGGTCACACCTACACATGCACAGAAAGATAATCCTGTCGTCAAAAACCAGGATTTCGCTCCTGTGGTGGTTGCACAGCTCTCACCTGCTAGAGGGACGCAGGTTCGGGATTCAGGACTGGGTCCTAGTAACCATGGATGCAAGTCTCCGAGGCTGGGGAGCAGTCTCTCAGGGAGAAAACTTCCAGGGACGTTGGTCACAATAGGAAGCCTGCCTTCACATAAACGTTCTGGAGCTAAGAGCCATTTACAACGGCCTTCAACAAGCGGTACATCTTCAAGACTGTCCCGTGCAGATCCAGGCGGACAATGTAACAGCAGTTGCATACATAAACAGGCAGGGCGGAACGAAAAGCAGAGCGGCAATGGCAGAGGCGACAAAAATCCTCCGCTGGGCAGAAAAACATCTACAAGCTCTGTCGGCAATATTCATTCCGGGAGTAGACAACTGGGAAGCAGACTTCCTCAGCAGACACGATCTCCATCCAGGAGAGTGGGTCCTCCACCAAGAAGTCTTCGCAGAGGTGACAAGTCTTTGGGGAGTTCCTCAAATAGACATGATGGCATCTCGTCTCAACAAGAAGCTTCAGAGATACTGTTCCAAGTCGAGAGACCCTCAAGCAGTAGCAGTGGATGCACTGGTGACCCAGTGGGTGTTTCCGTCAGTGTATGTTTTCCCTCCATTTCCGCTGATCCCAAAAGTACTCAGGATCATAAAAAAGACAAGGTTTCGAGCAATCTTCATTGCCCCAGACTGGCCAAGAAGGGCTTGGTACCCAGATCTTCAGCAGTAACTCATAGGAGATCCTCTGCCTCTTCCTCCTCGGAAGGACCTGCTGCAGCAGGGGCCGTGTGTGTACCAAGACTTACCGCGGCTACGTTTGACGGCATGGCTGTTGAGCGCCGTATCCTAGCCAGGAAGGGTATTCCTAAGGAGGTCATCCCCACCCTTATTCAGGCCAGAAAGGGAGTAACGTCAAAACATTACCACCGTATCTGGAGAAAATGTGTCTTGGTGTGAATCCAAGAAAGCTCCTACGGAAGAGTTTCACTTAGGACGTTTTCTCCATTTTTTGCAGGATGGTGTGGAGACGGGCCTACGATTGGGATCAATCAAGGTCCAGATTTCGGTTTTGTCAGTGTTCTTCCAAAAACAATTGGCCTCTCTTCCAGAGGTTCAGACCTTCGTGAAAGGGGTTCTGCACATCCAGCCTCCATTCATGCCTCCAGTGGCACCATGGTACCTTAACGTGGTATTGCAGTTCCTTCAATCGGATTGGTTTGAGCCTCTACAAAAGATAGAGTTGAAGTTTCTCACTTGGAAAGTGGTGATGCTTTTGGCATTGGCATCCGCAAGGCGGCTGTCGGAATTGCGGGCCTTGTCTCACAAGAGCCCTTACCTGATTTTCCATGAAGATAGGGCAGAGTTGCGAACTCGCCAACATTTTCTTCCAAAGGTGGTTTCTGCTTTTCACATAAACCAACCTATTGTGGTGCCAGTTGTTACTGACACATTCATTGATTCAAAGTCTCTAGATGTGGTTAGAGCTTTGAAAATCTATGTTGCTAGAAAAGCTCGTATACGGAGAACAGAGGCTCTGTTTGTCCTGTATGATCACAACAAGATTGGCTGTCCTGCTTCCAAGCAGACTATTGCACGTTGGATTAGAAATACGATTCAGCAAGCTCATACTACGGCTGGATTGCCGTTACCGACGTCGGTAAAGGCCCACTCCACTAGGAAGGTGGGCTCATCCTGGGCGGCTGCCCGGGTGGTCTCGGCATTACAACTTTGCCGAGCAGCTACTTGGTCAGGGTCAAACACATTTTCTAAGTTTTACAAGTTTGACTCCTTGGCCGATGAGGACCTAAAGTTTGGTCAATCGGTGCTGCAGGGTCATCCGCACTCTCCCGCCTGTACTGGAGCTTTGGTATAGACCCCATGGTCTTGATGTCATCCCCAGCATCCTCTAGGACGTATGAGAAAATAGGATTTTGATAACCTACCGGTAAATCCTTTTCTCCTAGTCCGTAGAGGATGCTGGGCGCCCGTCCCAGTGCGTACTTTACCTGCAGTTTAGTAATTAGTTACACAGGTTGTGTTATCTTGGTTTCAGCATGTTGGTGCAATTAGTTCATGCCTGTTGGCGTGTGTTATGTTGAATGCCATGTGTGCAGCATGGTTGAGGGTGTGAGTTGGTAGATATCTCACCACTAGTTAGGTAATTCCTTTCCTTGAAATGTCAGTCTCCCTGGGCACAGTTCCTACAACTGAGGTCTGGAGGAGGGGCATAGAGGCAGGAGCCAGTTCACACCCAATGAAAAGTCTTTGGAGTGCCCATGTCTCCTGCGGATCCCGTCCATACCCCATGGTCTTGATGTCGTCCCCAGCATCCTCTACGGACTAGGAGAAAAGGATTTACTGGTAGGTTATCAAAATCCTATTTTTGTGTTACTTGGAGTTAAAATTATTATTATCCTTTATATGGCGCCACAAGGGTTCTGCGTCGCCCAATTATAGATTACATAAACAAAACAGGGAAACAGTGACTTACAATTGGAGACAATGGGGTATATGCAATTGCGGTCGAATTCGCGGCAATTTTCGCCGTTTTTTAATTCGACTCAATTCGACAGGTGAATCCCGGAAGGTGGCTTCCGGAATTCACCATATTCAATGAAAAACGGATTCGCCAGAGTCGCGGGCGAAAATCGGCCGATTTGGCGGATTTTGCCGCGATTTTAAAAACCGGTAAAAAAACGTGAAAAACCCGAAAAAAAAATGGCGTGGGGTCCCCCCTCCAAAGCATAACCAGCCTCGGGCTCATCGAGCTGGTCCTGGTTCTAAAAATGCAGGGGAAAAATTGGCCAGGGATCCCCCGTATTTTTAAAACCAGCACCGGGCTCTGCGCCTGGTGCTGGTGCCAAAAATACGGGGGACAAAAAGAGTAGAGGTCCCCCGTATTTTTAACACCAGCATCGGGCTCCACTAGCTGGACAGATAATGCCACAGCCGGGGGTCACTTTTATGCCGTGCCCTGCGGCCGTGGCATTAAATATCCAACTAGTCACCCCTGGCCGGGGTACCCTGGGGGAGTGGGGACCCCTTCAATCAAGGGGTCCCCCCCCCCCCAGCCACCCAAGGGCCAGGGGTGAAGCCCGAGGCTGTCCCCCCCCCCCCATCCAATGGGCTGCGGATGGGGGGGCTGATAGCCTTTTGTGATAATAAAAAGATATTGTTTTTTCCAGCAGTACTACAAGTCCCAGCAAGCCTCCCCCGCAAGCTGGTACTTGGAGAACCACAAGTACCAGCATGCGGGAGAAAAACGGGTCCGCTGGTACCTGTAGTACTACTGGGGAAAAAATACCCAAATAAAAACAGGACACACACACACCTTGATAGTAAAACTTTATTACACACTACCGACACACACATACCTATGTTGACACGCCGACTGCCACGGTCTCCGGCGATCCGAGGGTACCTGTGAAAAAATTATACTCACCTTCCAGCGTCCAGAGATAAATCCACGTCCAGAGAGTAAAATCCACGTACTTGTTTAAAAAAAAAAACATGCAAAAACCCGCTCCATACCGGACTAGAAAGGGGTCCAATACTTTCACATCAGACCCCTTTCTCCCGAATGCCGGGACATCACGTGACTCCTGTCACTGACGTCCCTTCAGCCAATCAGGAAGCGCTACTTCCGTGGCGCTCACCTGATTGGCTGTGCGCTGTCTGTACTGTGACAGCACATCGCAAAGCCGCTCCATTACTTTCAATGGTGGGAACTTTGCGGGTAGCGGTGGGGTCACCCGCCGGTCAGCCGCTGACCGGCGGGTGACCTTACCGCTAGCCGCTAAGTTCCCACCATTGAAAGTAATGGAGCGGCTTTGCGATGTGCTGTCACAGTACAGACAGCGCACAGCCAATCAGGTGAGCGCAACGAAGTTGCGCTTCCTGATTGGCTTAGAGACCTTTCTGTGACAGCTGTCACTGACAGGTCTCATTCGTGGAAAGGTGTCCCATGTGTCAGCATGGGACCCCTTTCAGTCCGGCATGGAGCGGGTGTTCGGTTTGTTTTTTTGCCAAGTACGTGGATTTATCTCTGGACCATGGCTGAGGTGAGTATATTGATCTTTTCTTTTCAGGTATCCGTGGATTCTACATGGAGAAGAGGACCAATGTCGGCGTGTGAACATAGGTAAGTATGTGTGTGTCGACGTATGAAATAAAGTTTTACTGTCGACGGTGTGTGTGTGTCCTGTTTTTATTTGGGTATTTTTTCCCCAGTAGTACTACAGGTACCAGCGGGCCCGTTTTTCTCCCGCATGCTGGTACTTGTGGTTCTCCAAGTACCAGCTTGCGGGGGAGGCTTGCTGGGACTTGTAGTACTACTGGAAAAAACAATATCTTTTTATTATCACAAAAGGCTATCAGCCCCCCCATCCGCAGCCCATTGGATGGGGGGGGACAGCCTCGGGCTTCACCCCTGGCCCTTGGGTGGCTGGGGGGGGGGGGGGGGGGCTTGATTGAAGGGGTCCCCACTCCCCCAGGGTACCCCGGCCAGGGGTGACTAGTTGGATATTTAATGCCACGGCCGCAGGGCACGGCATAAAAGTGACCCCCGGCTGTGGCATTATCTGTCCAGCTAGTGGAGCCCGATGCTGGTGTTAAAAATACGGGGGACCCCTACTCTTTTTGTCCCCCGTATTTTTGGCACCAGCACCAGGCGCAGAGCCCGGTGCTGGTTTTAAAAATACGGGGGATCCCCTGTCAATTTTTTCCCCGCATTTTTAGAACCAGGACCAGCTCGAAGAGCCCGAGGCTGGTTATGCTTTGGAGGGGGGACCCCACGCCATTTTTTTTTATGATTTCACCGTTCCAGCATAAAAAAAAAAAAATAATAATAATAATATTTTAAAAAATATATAAATAATATTTGTGCCTCCAAAAAAAAAAAAAAAAAGTACCTAACCCCTTCTAATATAAATAGATCTGCTATTCCCCCCCCAAAAAAACACAAAAAAAACATGTTTAAAATTTTTTTTATTTGTTTTCACCCTCCAAAGTGTGGCGGATTGAAAATGACGAATTTGCTGTCTAAAAGCACTGCTGTCGAATTTCCAAACTTGAATTGAATATGCTTTGGTCGAATTGCAGCACTTGTATCATTGCAGAAAAGTCGAATTTGCAAAAAGTCGAATTTCAAAAAGTCGAATTTTGAAAGTCCGTTTTTTGGTCGGAAAGCACTGAATTGCATAGGCGATTTTTTTTTTTGGTCGAAAATGACCCGAAATTCGACAATTTCGGGAATTCGACCGCAATTGCATATACCCCAATATAGGACAAGTACAGGGTGAATAAACTTCTCTACAGCAGCAGACAACACTGACATAAGGATCAGGGAGGCAGAACACCGTGGGGTTTGGTGCCATTGAAGAAGGTTTTAGAAAGAGAAGGATAAGCACGTGAAGGGTTGAGGGCCCTGCTCGTGAGAGCTTACATTCTATGAGGGTCATTCAGGTGCAGTTGTTCTTCCTGCTACAATGATTTGCCATATGCAATTGTGATTATGGGGGTCATTCCAAGTTGATCGCACGTAGCAACTTTTTGCTGCTCGTGTGATCAACTAGACGCCGCCTATGGGGGAGTGTGTATTAGCATAGCAGGGTTGCAATCGCTTGTGCAGTCCTGCTATGCTAAAAAAGTTTTGTGTAAAACAAGACTAGCCCTGCAGTTACTTACCCTGTGCGATGGATTCAGCGATGAAGGTCCCAGAATTGATGTCAGACATCCGCCCTCCAAACGCCTGGACACGCCTGCGTTCGGATCTCCACGCCCGGGAAACGGTGAGTTGACGCCCCGGTATGCCTTACTCCTGCCAGTCTTCTTGCAGTCGCCGCTGCTACCGCTTTCTTTGTACGCTACGTCACTGGGCAACGACGCGCCTGCGCAATGCGGCCGCCGTGCATGCGCATTTCCGACCCGTTCGCATTGCAGCGTGCGAACGGGTCGGAATGACCACCTTTATGCTAACATGGGCAGAAGCTAACACGTGCAAAAAGACACCCACTGAGATCACCTCTTTTGTGTACGGTGCCGCATGATTGCAGAAACATGGCTAACATTGTCGCACATCGGTACGCTATGCAGTGTCAAGTGCCTCTGAAGACACGCAGACTGAGCTGCTCTCCCTGGATATGCAGTAGCAAGTGTTATCGCAGCTGCTTATGTAAGCACGCCCAGAAAACGCTGTCCGAATGGCCATGACACGCCTGTGTTCACATGACCACTCCCCATTACCACCCCCAAAAGCTGACTACCTGTCACTCTCTTTGCAACTAAAATGTTGCTGCGACCACTCTTGAGAATTCACTGTGGCTCAGGTGCATGCGCAGTGGGAAATCATCGATATGCGTACAATTGCTGCTTTGCGTTCACACCTGAATGACCTCCAATATGTCCACAGTCCTATAAGTATAGTCTAATAAAACACATAGCTCAACATAAACCATATATTCAAAGAGGATTGGATAGGTGCTACAAGAGATGTCCCTCTGGTAGCCTGTGTTGCTCATTTGCTAAGCTGGATTGTCTGTGGTGGTTGCAACCGTAACTGTGAACTTTATTGTGGGCTTCTGGTTACACACTGTACTTCAGGTATGGTAAATTATTATACCTATAGGGAATTGGTGAGTTTTAAATGTTTGAGTAAAATATCCAGAAAACATTAATTTGGAGGGTTGACCGAGTACTGATAGAAGCTTCTGTTGAATGTTCATTCACATGTACTAATTGTTTATAATGTATCCTGTTCCTTATTCAGTCAGGAGAACCCTCAGCAAAGAGAAAGGCAGAGGATGAGGAGAAAGTGAACAAGAAGCACAAGAAATATGTAATTAGCGACGAAGAAGATGAGGATTTGTAACGTATGTGTGTATATAGGTTATGAGTGTGCACTGGCCTATGTTGTAGGTCATTTATTTGTTTCGGTTACTCAGATTTTTGTGTAGTAAATACATTTTACAAAATACACCCTTTGTCCTTCGTTTGTGATTTTCTTCCATTCATCTGTCATTTAAGGTCATTTGTAAAAATAAAATGTATCTTCACATCCACAGGATGACTTTGGAACATCATGGGGGAAGGGGGTGCATGGAGTCTGGACATTCTAAATGTATTGACATAAAGCTTGTCCTGTCTGTGAACTTTAATTTTATACAGTGCCGTACAGAGTCAGGCGCTTGCTTCATGGCTGTTTTTTGGTCTGTTTTTATACAGGTTTTTTTGTACATTTTTATTCTATTTTTGGACTTTTACATCGGAATCTCTAGGCTACAACTGAGGGATTTTATGTTTGTTCCGTATACTACTCCAAATCTGCATTGTGCTCATTCCAGTTGGCAGATGCTTCATGGATGCCATGTGATGATATGTGAGTTGTAGGATGTGATTCCTGAGTGCAAATGACACACCTAGGGCAATATCTTTGAAAACAGAATAACGTACGTCAGTACACGTAGCAAGGGGGAATTCAGTTATCCACAGGTCTATCACGCAGCTTCAGGTCACAGGTAAAGTGCTGGGAGCTATTCTGTTAGTGGCCCTCAGTAAGCACCTGACTAGCCCTGAAGCAGCACTTCTTGGGGATTTCTGCTCACACCTCCAGCATTAAAAGGCTGACACTGAGTTGCACGCAGATGCAGCTGGATCTTTTGCCACAGCCGGTTCTCCGTTTTTAAGTTAATGCCACAGCTGATTTCATTATTAGAATAAATACAATAAGAAAAGAAGGAAGTGCTGGCAAGCAGTATTATGAAAATTGATTTATTATTCAATAAAGTTTAATTCAATTATTCACTTTAAGATGTCAGCTGGTGACACTAACATTTTTAGACATATAAATTCATACAAAAAAAAATATACATAACCATCCAATCTAAACTTCTTCGAGTGTTCATACAAAGGGAATACATGCGTTTTACCGGCTGCCAGGATCCCGGCTGTCATGATCCTGGCAGTGGGACACCGGGCACCGGTATGCCGGCAGCGGGTGAGCGCTAGAAAGCCCCTTGCGAGCATGGTGGTTCGCTGCGCTCGTCACAGGTTATATTCTCCCTCTATGGGTGTTGTGGACACCCATAGAGGGAGAAAAGCCTGCGGCGGCATTTCACCACCTGTCAGGATTCCGGCATTGGCATTTTATCTCTAATTGGAAGATTACAAATATATGGCTTCTAAATTGAACCCCCCTTTAAATTTTATCCTTTGCACCAACCGGATCCCAGTTATGTGATACCAGTTTATATTCTTTGTATGGTCACTCCAATAGTGCACAATGATTTCACTATTCTTCCTGATGAAGCTTATATGTAAAGGGGGATATTCAATTAGCCACCGAAGAGACATCGGGAGTAAAAAAACCCCGATGTTTCTTCGGGTTTTGCGGTCGGCCTATTCATTTCGTTCGTCCAATAAAAGGTGAATTTTCACCCGAAAAACACACAGGTTCAGTGAAACGGTGAAATAGCCCCGTTTACGGATGAAAACGGGGTTGTTATTGGGGACTGCGGCACGCGCTGGTTTATCGGGTCTAATTAGCCCCCCCAGCGATACTTTTACACCCACAGTCGGTGCGGGTAATTGAATATCCCCCAAAGAAATCAGTGGCAAGCTATAATAAATATTTTGCATACATAGGGCCTTATTCAGGAAAGTTAGCACACCAAAAAAAGTTAGCAGTTGGGCAAAAACTGCAGGTGGGGCAGATGTGAGTGTTTTAGATTTGGGGGGGGGGTTCAAATTGAATTCTAAATTGCAGTGTAAAAATTAGGCAGCAGGTATTTACCCTGCACAGAAACAATATAACCCGTATAAAGCTCTCCTGCAGTGCAACAGGGTTTTGCCCAATTGTTAACTTTTTTGGTTTGCTAACAAACCTGAATCAACTCCATATTTACAAATTGTAGCAGAGTTTCAGAAAAAAAAACAGCAACTTTTCTCTAATGTCCTTGAGGATGCTGGGACTCTGTAAGGACCATGGGGAATAGACGGGCTCCGCAGGAGATAGGGCACTTTAAGAAAGCTTTGGACTCTGGGTGTGCACTGGCTCCTCCCTCTATGCCCCTCCTCCAGACCTCAGTTTTTACACTGTGCCCAGAGCAAGATGGGTGCACTACAGAGTTCTCTGCCTAGAAGCATTTTTGTTTGGATTTTTTTTTTTCTAGCTTTTACTACTTTTTCACAGGGAGCACTGCTGGCAACAGGCTCCCTGCATCGAGGGACTGAGGAGAGAGGAGCAGACCATCTTGTCAAAGATAGGCTCTGCTTCCTCGGCTACTGGACACCATTAGCTCCAGAGGGGGTGAACGCAGGTTCTTACTGGGCGTCCACCCCCGGAGCCGCGCCGCCGTTCTCCTCACAGAGCTAGAAGTACAGAAGACGGAAGTCGTCAGGCGGCAGAAGCCTTCAGCTTCACTGAGGTAACGCACAACACTGCAGCTGTGCGTCATTGCTCCCATACACCTCACATACTCCGGTCACTGTAAGGGTGCAGGGCGCAGGGGGGGGCGCCCTGGGCAGCAATATAAACCTCTGCATGGCAAAAAGACTATATACATGTACAGTACAGGTGGGCTCTGTACATGTGTATAAAAGAGCCCCCGCCATATTTTACTAAGTTTGAGCGGGACAGAAGCACTGCTGAGAGGAAGCTCCCCGGACTCTCCCCTGCTTACACACGGTGAAAGGGTGCTTAAAAGAGGGGGGGGGGGGGCACATAATTGGCGGTTTACATATTATACAGCGCTGCTGGGGAAAAACATTTTGTGTTGGTCTCCAGGGTTATTGTGCTGGGGTGTGTGCTGGCATACTCTCTCTCTGTCTCTCCAAAGGGCCTTGACAGGGATACTGTCTTCAGGAAAGGGGTTCCCTGTGTGTGTGTGTGTGAAGTGTGTCGGTACGCGTGTGTCGACATGTTTGACGAGGAAGGCTCGCTTAATGTGGAGGGGGAGTGTTTGAATGTTAGGTCGCCGTCGGCAACGCCGATACCGGAATGGGTGGATATGCTGAATGTCTTGAATGCAAATGTCAATCTATTGCATAAAAGATTAGACAAGGCAGAAGCTAGGGATCAGTCAGGTAGCCAGTCCATGCCTGTCCCTGGGGCGCCAGGTCCTTCGGGGTCTCAGAAGCGCACCATATCCCAGATCGATGACACAGATACTGACTCTAGTGTCGACTATGAAGATGCAAAATTACAGCCGAAGGTGGCTAAGGGTATACGGTACATGATTATTGCCATTAAAGAGGTTTTGCATATTACTGAGGAACCCCCTGTCCCTGACACGATGGTACACATGTATAAAGGGAAAAAGCCTGAAGTTCCCAAAAGGATTCTCATGGCGTATCCTTTTCCACAAACTGATAGGATACGCTGGGAATCTTCGCCAAAAGTTGACAAGGCGCTGACACGTTTGTCAAAAAAGGTGGCACTGCCTTCTCAGGATACGGCTTCCCTCAAGGAACCTGCTGATCGCAGGCAGGAAATTACCTTAAAGCACATTTACAATCATTCCGGTACTATTGCTCGACCGGCTATGGCGTCGGCCTGGGTTTGTAGTGCGGTTGTGGCATGGGCAGATTCCTTATCTACGGAAATTGACACCTTAGATAGGGACGCCATTCAAATGACCATAGAGCATATCAGAGATGCTGCCTTGTATATGAAGGATGCTCAGAGAGACATTTGTTTATTAAGCTCCAGAATAAATGCTATGTCTATTTCTGCTAGGCGGCTCTTGTGGACCCGACAGTGGACGGGAGATGCAGATTCAAAGTGGCATATGGAGTGCTTGCCTTACAAAGGGGTGGAGTTGTTTGGAGACGGCCTCTCGGATCTTGTCTCTACGGCTGGTAAGTCAAATTTCTTACCTTATGTCCCCCCACAGCATACAAAAAAGGCACCTCATTATCAAATGCAGTCCTTTCGTTCCAATAAAAACAAGAAGGTACGTGGATCATCATTTGTTGCCAGAGGGAAAGGCAGGGGAAAAAAGCTGCACACAGCTAGTTCCCAAGAGCAGAAGTCCTCCCCTGCGTCTGCAAAGTCCACCGCATGATGCTGGGGCTTTCCGAGGGGAGGCAGATCTGGTGGGGGCTCGTCTTCGGTTTTTCAGCCACGTCTGGGTTCACTCGCAGGTGGATCCCTGGGCATTAGAGATTGTTTCTCAGGGATACAGGCTGGAATTCGAAGACTTGCCACCTCGCCGATTTTTCAAATCGGCTCTGCCGGCTTCCCCGTCAGAGAGGGAGCTAGTGTTGGCAGCAATCCAAAAATTGTATATTCAACAGGTGATTGTCACAGTTCCTCATCTCCAGCAAAGAGAGGGATATTACTCAACCCTGTTTGTGGTCCCGAAACCGGACGGTTCGGTCAGACCCATTTTAAACCTGAAATCTCTGAACCTGTACTTGAAGAGGTTCAAGTTCAAAATGGAATCACTCAGGGCGGTCATCGCCAGCCTGGAGGGGGGGGATTGGATGGTGTCCCTGGACATAAAGGATGCTTACCTTCATGTTCCGATATTCCCCCCGCATCAGGCGTTCCTGAGATTTGCAGTGCAGGACTGTCACTACCAATTTCAGACGTTGCCATTTGGGCTTTCCACGGACCTGAGAATTTTCATCAAGGTAATGGCGGAAATGATGGTGCTCCTGCGCAGGCAGGGGGTCACAATTATCCCATTCTTGGACGATCTCATAAAGGCGAGTTCTCGGGAGAGGTTGCTGGACAGCGTGTCTCTGTCCATGAAGACGTTGCAGATACATGGCTGGATTCTCAATATACCGAAGTCCCAGCTAGTCCCTACAACGCGTCTGACCTTTTTGGGGCTGATTCTAGACACAGACCAGAAAAAGGTTTTTCTTCCGTTCGAAAAGGTTCAGGAACTCATAGCCATGGTCAGGAACCTATTAAAACCAAAAAAGGTTTCAGTGCATCATTGCACGCGGGTCCTGGGGGGAAGATGGTGGCTTCCTACGAGGCCATCCCTTTCGGCAGGTTCCATGCAAGGACTTTTCAATGGGACCTCTTGGACAAGTGGTCCGGGTCCCATTTACAAATGCATCAAAGGATCACCCTGTCTCCCAGGACCAGGGTATCTCTCCTGTGGTGGCTGAACAGTGCTCACCTGCTAGAAGGTCGCAGGTTCGGCATTCAGGACTGGGTCCTGGTGACCACGGACGCAAGCCTCCGAGGCTGGGGAGCAGGGCCGGATTAACAATGGGGCGGATGGAGCTGCAGCTCCAGGCCCCCCCATCACAATAGGCCCATAGCATCTGCTGTGCTGCTGCAGCAAGGACATTTTTTTCCCCTGCTATAGCAGCTTGCAAGTGACAGTCTGAAGCACCGCTCCCACCTGCGCGTAGATGTATTATTGATAGTAGTAGTAGTAGCTGGACTGACTGCGTCTGCTATGCTGGCCGAACGGCTCAAAACGCCAGCAGTACACAGCCACTCTTCGGCAGAGGATCTGGAAACTCGACAGGGGGCGTGGCTACACGGAGTCCAGGGGGTGGAGCTACACGGGACTGTCTCAGGCTGCCTGCTGCTCACATGGCTGCTGCTGTGCGAGGGAGAGTTGAAGCTGATGCACATGCAGGGCAGCCAGTGAGAGTAAACTCTGCTGTAGTGTGTAAGGTAAGAGTGAGTGAAGGGGGGGGAATTGTGTGTGTGTGTGTGTGTGTGTGTGTGTGTGTGCTTCTGTGAATGTGATTTCCATGTGAACTATATATGTGTGTGTCTTGTATGTGAGGTTCTGCAGGGAGTAGGATTTAATATAGCAAGGGTGAGAGAGTGCAGGTGCAGAGAGTGTGTGAGTGTAATATAGCGCAAGGGTAAGAGTGTGTGAGTGTAATAAAGTGCGGGAGCAGGGAGTGTGTGAGTGATACAGCGCGGGGGGCGGGAGTGAGTGACTGTAATAGAGTGCGGGGAGCTGGAGTGTGAGTGTAATATAGCGCAAGGGTGAGAGTGTGAGTGTAATAGATTGCGGGGACAAGGAGTGTGTGAGTGTGATACAGCACGGGGGCAGGAGTGTGTGAGTGTAATAGAGTGCAGGGGTGGGAGTGCGAGAGTGTGATACAGCGCAGGGGTCGGGAGTGTGTGACTAATAGAGTGCGGGGGCAGGAGTATGTGAGTATAATAGTGTGGGGGGGATGGGAGTGTGTGACTAATAGAGTGCGGGGGCAGGAGTAAGTGAGTGTAATAGAGTGCAGGAGGCAGAAAGTGTGTGAGTGATACAGCGCGGGGGGCGGGAGTGTGTGAGTGTAATAGAGTGCAGGGGCGGGAGTGAGTGAGTGTAATAGAGTGGGGGGGCAGAGAGTGTGGGAGTGTGATACCGTGCTGGGGGCGGGAGTGTGTGAGTGTAATAGAGTGCAGGTGGCAGGGAATGTGTGAGTGTTATACAGCACAGGGGGCGGGAGTGTGTGAGTGTAATAGAGTGCGGGGGGCAGGGAGTGTGCGAGTGTGATACAGCGCGGGGCGGGAGTGTGTGAGTGTAATAGAGTACAGGGGGTGGGAGTGTGATGCAGCATGGGGGGCGGGAGTGTGAGTGTAATAGAGTGCAGGGGTGGGAGTGTGTGGGTGTATTAGAGTGCGGGGGTGGGAATGTGATACAGCGTGGGGGGTGGGAGTGTAATAGAGTGCAGGGGCGGGAGTGTATGAGTGTAATAGAGTGCAGGGGCAGGAGTTTAAGGGGCAGACTAGATGGGCAAGGGGCAGACTAGATGGGCAAAGTGGTTCTTATCTGCCGTCAAATTCTATGTTTCTATGAGTGTAATAGAGTGTAGGGGCGGGAGTGTGTGAGTGTGATACAGCGTGGGGGGCGGGAGTGTGTGATTGTAATAGAGTGCAGGGGGCAGGGAGTGTGTGAGTGTGATACAGCGCTGGGGGCGGGAGTGTGTGAGTGTGATACAGCACGGGGGCAGGAGTGTGTGAGTGTAATAGAGTGCAGGGGTGGGAGTGTATGAGTGTGATACAGCGCAGGGGGCGGGAGTGTGTGACTGTAATAGAGTGCGGGGGCAGGAGTATGTGAGCATAATAGAGTGCAGGGGACAGGAGCGTGTGACTAATAGATTGCGGGGGCAGGAGTATGTGAGTATAATAGAGTGTGGGGGACGGGAGTGTGTGACTGTAATAGAGTGCGGGGGCAGGAGTAAGTGAGTGTAATAGTGTGCAGGAGGCAGAAAGTGTGTGAGTGATACAGCGCGGGGGGCGGGAGTGTGTGAGTGTAATAGAGTGCAGGGGCGGGAGTGAGTGAGTGTAATAGAGTGGGGGGGCAGAGAGTGTGGGAGTGTGATACCGCGCTGGGGGCGGGAGTGTGTGAGTGTAATAGAGTGCAGGTGGCAGGGAATGTGTGAGTGTTATACAGCACAGGGGGCGGGAGTGTGTGAGTGTAATGGAGTGTGTGAGTGTAATAGAGTGCAGGGGAGGGAGTATGAGTGTAAAGAGTGCGGGGGGCAGGGAGTGTGCGAGTGTGATACAGCGCTGGGCGGGAGTGTGCGAGTGTAATAGAGTGCAGGGGGTGGGAGTGTGTGAGTGTAATAGAGTGCAGGGGGTGGGAGTGTGATGCAGCATGGGGGGCGGGAGTGTGAGTGTAATAGAGTGTGTGGGTGTAGTAGAGTGCGGAGGTGGGAATGTGATACAGTGTGGGGGGCGGGAGTGTATGAGTGTAATAGAGTGCAGGGGCTGGAGTTTAAGGGGCAGACTAGATGGGCCAAGTGGTTCTTATCTGCCGTCAAATTCTATGTTTCTATGAGTGTAATAGAGGGCAGGGAGTGTGTGAGTGTGATACAGCGCTGGGGGCGGGAGTGTGTGAGTGTAATAGAGTGCATGGGGTGGGAGTGTGTGAGTGTTATAGAGTGCAGGGGGGAGGGAGTTTGTGAGTGTGATACAGCGCAGGCCGCGAGGGGTGGGGGAGTGTGGGGCCAATGTGTTTTTCCTACTGAGGCCATCCTTTGGGGTCCAGTGTGTTTAATTTTACCTGTAGGGGCCAGTATTTTTATTTGTATATATCTGGCGGTGCCAATGTGTCTTAAGAATGATGACTAGCTCAGTGGTATAAATATGAAGTCCACTGTTTTCCCATAACTGTTCGGCGATTTCTCAAGGTGATATAAAATTGAAAAATGGTTATATCGTTTATGTATCGGTGCCCTGTTAGTAGAAAACCGTCTGCATGTGTTCACCGTTTGATGCGGTGACATTACAGGTAGCCTTCCACCCTTACTGATGAGACTGCAGAAGGAGTGCATCTTGCTTTAAATAACAATTCATATATATATGTATTTATATAAGCATGTATTTTACACAGAAATTAGGATCAAGAATTTGCTTTTATAAAACGAGGGTCTCGGGAGATGCGCTCTATGTACAGCCAATCACTGCGTGCCTGTGACTGCGGCCAATCTCTATCACCCCATCTCTAGCCACTGCCAGCGTATGGCTGCTGAGACCTTAGCACCCCACAGTACATGTAAGGGCTGGATAAAGAAAACATTTGTGTATAGTAAACACTGATTGGGGGAGGGAGCAAACCAAGTGTGCTGCCTGTAGTGTTTTATATACTGTTTGTGGGCCCTTATTTGTGTATTGCCAGTCCACTTCAATAAAAACCAAAGCCCGCTCCCCTGTCCCCCAAAAAATAGTTTGTGTGTGTAGCACCAGAATATAATATACAGTGAGTCCTCTAATTTTGCATTATACATTTTAGCACCATTAAAACGGGATCTGGTCAGGATCCCTGTGGTCGGAATCCCGGCATTCGAAATAGACGCCAGAATCCCGACATTACTCAGAGTGCTGGAGCCGGGATCCCGACATTGATCACTACCCGGCGTCGGAATCCCGAACAATGATAAGCGGGGGTGGGGGGGTTCGGGAGGGGAGGTGGGTAGTTAGGTTTAGTCTGCGAGGGGGGGGGGGGGGAATTTGAGGTTAGGGTCAGGCTGCGGGGGAGGGTGGGCTAGGGTTAGGCACCCCCGGGGATGGTTAGGGTTAGGCTGCGGTGGTGGTGGGGTGTTTAGGTTTAGGGTACGGGAAAGGTGGGTTAGGGGGTTAGCTTAGTTAAATAGTTCATGTCTCTATTTTCAACATCGGGATGCCTATGTCGGTATTTTGACAGCCAGCATGCCAACCATCGGGATCCTGATACCAACCCCATTAAAACATATATAATAACCCAAAAATTGGGCCTGATTCTGAGTCAAACTCAGGCACATCTGTGTGTGCATCTTTTGCCGCTGTAGTGTGTGCGACTTTATGCTGATCTTAAAACACAAACGTCAAAACCTGCACCTGCCCCATGCTATGTGCAGATCTCTGACAGACTACTGCCTCCAATGTTAGCGATTAATCATCTGATTTCGCTACAACTGCAGTGACACTCCTATAACATGTCCATAAGATGGTGCGTCTCCGTGTGTTTTATGCCATTCCCCAGTCAGGAGCCCCTAATACATTATACCAGGCTTTCCCAACCACGGTCCTCAAGGCACACTAACAGTGCATGTTTTAGTGATATCCAGGCTTCAGCACAGGTGACTTAATTAGTAGCTCAGTTATTTTGAGTTAACCATCTGTGCTGCAGCCTGGATATCACTAAAACCTGCACTGTTGGTGTGCCTTGAGGACCGTGGTTGGGAAAGCCTGCATTATACTGTAGCTATGTATTGGATATTAGCAATTTGGGTTTGAATCTATCTATCTATCTATCTATCTATCTATCTATCTATCCCACTATATGCTGGGTCACCTCAGTTTTCCCTGTTCTGCCCTGTCCAGGCGACACCCTCCATCCAACCCCACCATTCCTTCTCAGTATAACTACTTATTACAAAAGTAAACTTTTTTACATATAGAAAGATTTCACATTCATGACAATGCTGAGCGACCTGTAACCTCTTTCGTTGAGAGGTTTCATATTTATGTCATCACTAAGCGCACCATTTTCTATATTACAGTCACGTTAACAAGAGATGTTTTCCTTTGGTCATTTTTAGATTGTCACATTACACTGTTGATATAATTGAAGAAGTGAGGGAGACTGAGGTTTTTCAAGGTAGGTGCTAGTCACACCTCCTGTGCAGACCACACCCTCACAACATCAACCACACCCCTAACATTACTAGTCACACACCCATGGTGTTTTCACATCCCCTGCCGTGGCATAAAATAGGCCCTTCTTAAATTTCAGCTCCAGGCCCATATGGACCTTAATCTGCCACTGCTGGGGAGCAGTGACACTGGGAATAAATTTCCAAGGTCTCTGGTCAAGCCTAGAGTCTTGTCTCCACATCAACGTCCTGGAGTTGAGGGCCATATACAACGACCTGCGTCAAGCGGAGGAATTGCTTCGGAGAAAACCGGTTTTGATTCAGTCAGACAATGTCACGGCAGTGGCTCATATAAACCGCCAAGGCGGAACAAGGAGCAGAATGGCCATGGCAGAAGCGACCAGGATTCTACGCTGGGCGGAGGGCCGTGTAAGCGCGCTGTCAGCGGTGTTCATCCCGGGGGTGGACAACTGGGAGGCGGACTTCCTCAGCAGGCACGACCTGCATCCGGGAGAGTGGGGACTTCATCAAGAAGTCTTCGCACAGATCACGGATCGTTGGGGACTGCCTCAAATCGACATGATGGCATCCCATCTCAACAAAAAGCTAAAGCGGTATTGTGCCAGGTCAAGGGACCCTCAGGCGGTAGCGGTAGACGCTCTGGTGACACCTTGGGTGTTCAGATCGGTCTATGCGTTTCCTCCTCTTCCTCTCATACCCAAGGTGTTGAGAATAATACGAAGAAGCAGGTTCAGAACAATACTCATTGTTCCGGATTGGCCACGGAGGACTTGGTATCCGGAGCTGCAAGAGTTGCTCGCAGGGGATCCGTGGCCTTTTCCTCTAAGGCAGGGGCCCTGTCTGTTCCAAGACTTACCGCGGCTGCGTTTGACGGCATGGCGGTTGAACGCCGGATTCTAGCGGAAAAAGGGATTCCGGAGGAAGTCATTCCTACCCTGATCAAGGCTAGGAAAGATGTGACGTTAAAACATTATCACCGTATATGGCGGAAATATGTTTCTTGGTGTGAAGCCAGAGCTGCTCCTACGGAGGATTTCCATTTGGGCCGTCTACTTCACTTCCTTCAAACAGGAGTGACTTTGGGCCTAAAATTAGGGTCCATAAAGGTCCAGATTTCGGCCTTATCCATTTTCTTTCAAAGAGAATTGGCCTCTATTCCTGAAGTACAGACCTTTGTGAAGGGAGTGCTGCATATTCAGCCTCCCTTTGTGCCTCCGGTGGTGCCTTGGGATCTTAACGTGGTGTTACGTTTTCTCAAGTCACCTTGGTTTGAACCACTCAAAACTGTGGAGTTGAAATACCTCACATGGAAAGTGATCATGTTGTTGGCGTTAGCTTCGGCAAGACGTGTTTCCGAATTGGCGGCTTTATCACATAAAAGCCCATACTTGGTTTTTCACGTGGATAGGGCAGAGTTGAGGACTCGCCATCACTTTCTGCCAAAAGTGGTCTCATCTTTTCATGTGAACCAACCTATTGTCGTGCCTGTGGCTACACGGGACTTGGAGGATTCCGAGTCCCTGGATGTAGTCAGGGCTTTGAAGATTTATGTGACCAGAACGGCTAGAATCAGGAAGACTGAAGCTTTGTTCGTTCTGTTTGCGGCCAACAAGGTTGGCGCTCCTGCTTCAAAGCAGACTATTGCTCGCTGGATCTGTAACACGATTCAGCAGGCGCATTCTACGGCAGGATTGCCGTTACCGAAATCGGTTAAGGCCCACTCCACTAGGAAAGTGGGCTCTTCTTGGGCGGCTGCCCGAGGGGTCTCGGCATTACAGTTGTGCCGAGCAGCTACTTGGTCGGGGACAAACACCTTTGCAAAGTTCTATAAGTTTGATACCCTGGCTGAGGAGGACCTCCTGTTTGCTCAATCGGTGCTGCAGAGTCATCCGCACTCTCCCGCCCGTTTGGGAGCTTTGGTATAATCCCCATGGTCCTTACGGAGTTCCAGCATCCTCAAGGACGTTAGAGAAAATAAGATTTTACTTACCGATAAATCTATTTCTCGTAGTCCGTAGAGGATGCTGGGCGCCCGTCCCATGTGCGGACTTCTTCTGCAAGACTTGTATATAGTTATTGCTTACATAAGGGTTATGTTATAGTTTTTTGGTGGAACCGTGGCTATGTTGTTGTTCATACTGTTAACTGGGTAAGTTTATCACAAGTTATACGGTGTGATTGGTGTGGCTGGTATGGATCTCGCCCTTAGATTTACAAAAATCCTTCCTCGTACTGTCCATCTCCTCTGGGCACAGTTTCCCTAACTGAGGTCTGGAGGAGGGGCATAGAGGGAGGAGCCAGTGCACACCCAGAGTCCAAAGCTTTCTAAAAGTGCCCTATCTCCTGCGGAGCCCGTCTATTCCCCATGGTCCTTACGGAGTCCCAGCATCCTCTACGGACTACGAGAAATAGATTTACCGGTAAGTAAAATCTTATTTTCTGTTAATTTGACTAACAATTAGCACACCGATAAAAGCAAGCAGCTTAAGATGTTAGTTTGCACATCAAAAATAAAATACTTTCTCTTTGTAGAAGATTTATATTTAGGCCTTAATGCAATATTAATACAGAATTATTGTGGCCTAATAACTCCTTTTTTAATTCAATGTGCATCAGCCCGCAGTTAGGTTCTCCTTTAAAATAATGCACTTTGCAGATATGCAGCCTAAAGATTATAGCAGAGAAGCAGTTGGCAAGTATCTATTTTTAAAAGGATATATGTGTCTTAAGACATTAGTATCCAACATGGCCATTTCTCTATCGTCCTAGTGGATGCTGGGGTTCCTGAAAGGACCATGGGGGGGGAATAGCGGCTCCGCAGGAGACAGGGCACAAAAGTAAAGCTTTCCGATCAGGTGGTGTGCACTGGCTCCTCCCCCTATGACCCTCCTCCAAGCCAGTTAGTTAGATTTTTGTGCCCGGCCGAGAAGGGTGCAATCTAGGTGGCTCTCCTAAAGAGCTGCTTAGAAAAGTTTAGCTTAGGTTTTTTATTTTACAGTGAGTCCTGCTGGCAACAGGATCACTGCAACGAGGGACTTAGGGGAGAAGAAGTGAACTCACCTGCGTGCAGGATGGATTGGCTTCTTGGCTACTGGACATTAGCTCCAGAGGGACGATCACAGGTACAGCCTGGATGGTCACCGGAGCCTTGCCGCCGGCCCCCTTGCAGATGCTGAAGTAAGAAGAGGTCCAGAATCGGCGGCAGAAGACTCCTCAGTCTTCTAAAGGTAGCGCACAGCACTGCAGCTGTGCGCCATTTTCCTCTCAGCACACTTCACACGGCAGTCACTGAGGGTGCAGGGCGCTGGGAGGGGGGCGCCCTGGGAGGCAAATGAATACCTATTTTGGCTAAAAATACCTCACATATAGCCTCCGGAGGCTATATGGAGATATTTAACCCCTGCCAGAATCCGTTAAGAGCGGGAGACGAGGCCGCCGAAAAAGGGGCGGGGCCTATCTCCTCAGCACACAGCGCCATTTTCCCTCACAGAAAGGCTGGAGGGAAGGCTCCCAGGCTCTCCCCTGCACTGCACTACAGAAACAGGGTTAAAACAGAGAGGGGGGGCACTAATTTGGCGATATGCTTATATATTAAGATGCTATAAGGGAAAACACTTATATAAGGTTGTCCCTATATAATTATAGCGTTTTTGGTGTGTGCTGGCAAACTCTCCCTCTGTCTCTCCAAAGGGCTAGTGGGTCCTGTCCTCTATCAGAGCATTCCCTGTGTGTGTGCTGTGTGTCGGTACGTGTGTGTCGACATGTAGGGGGACGATGTTGGTGAGGAGGCGGAGCAATTGCCTGTAATGGTGATGTCACTCTCTAGGGAGTCGACACCGGAATGGATGGCTTATTTAGGAAATTACGTGATAATGTCAACACGCTGCAAGGTCGGTTGACGACATGAGACGGCCGACAAACAATTAGTACCGGTCCAGACGTCTCAAAAACACCGTCAGGGGTTTTAAAACGCCCGTTTACTTTAGTCGGTCGACACAGACACAGACAGGGACACTGAATCCAGTGTCGACGGTGAATAAACAAACGTATTCCTTATTAGGGCCACACGTTAAAGGCAATGAAGGAGGTGTTACATATTTCTGATACTACAAGTACCACAAAAGAGGGTATTATGTGGGATGTGAAAAAACTACCATAGTTTTTCCTGAATCAGATAAATTAAATAAAGTGTGTGATGATGCGTGGGTTCCCCCCGATAGAAAATTATGGGCGGTATACCCTTTCCCGCCAGAAGTTAGGGCGCGTTGGGAAACACCCCTTAAGGTGGATAAGGCGCTCACACGCTTATCAAAACAAGTGGCGGTACCGTCTATAGATAGGGCCGTCCTCAAGGACCAGCTGACAGGAGGCTGGAAAATATCATAAAAAGTATATACACACATACTGGTGTTATACTGCGACCAGCGATCGCCTCAGCCTGGATGTGCAGAGCTGGGGTGGCTTGGTCGGATTCCCTGACTAAAAATATTGATACCCTTGACAGGGACAGTATTTTATTGACTATAGAGCATTTAAAGGATGCATTTCTATATATGCGAGATGCACAGAGGGATATTTGCACTCTGGCATCATGAGTAAATGCGATGTCCATAACTGCCAGAAGATGTTATGGACACGACAGTGGTCAGGTGATGCAGATTCCAAACGGCACAAAGGTGTATTGCCGTATAAAAGGGGAGGAGTTATTTGGGGTCGGTCCATCGGACCTGGTGGCCACGGCAACTGCTGGAAAATCCACCGTTTTTTACCCTAAGTCACATCTCTGCAGAAAAAGACACCGTCTTTTCAGCCTCAGTCCTCTCGTCCCTATAAGATCATATCTGCCCAGGGATAGAGGAAAGGGAAGAAGACTGCAGCAGGCAGCCCATTCCCAGGAACAGAAGCGTTCCACCGCTTCTGACAAGTTCTCAGCATGGCGCTGAGACCGTACAGGACCCCTGGATCCTACAAGTAGTATCCCGGGGGTACAGATTGGAATGTCGAGACGTTTCCCCTTCGCAGGCTCCTGAAGTCTGCTTTACCAAGTCTCCCTCCGACAAGGAGGCAGTATGGGAAAAACTTCACAAGCTGTATTCCCAGCAGGTGATAATTAAATTACCCCTCCTACTACAAGAAAAGGGGTATTATTCCACACTATATTGTGGTACTGAAGCCAGAAGGCTAGGTGAGACTTATTCTAAAAATTTTTTTTTGAACACTTACAAAGGTTCAAATCAAGATGGAGTCACTCAGAGCAGTGATAACGAACCAGGAAGAAGGGGACTATATAGTGTCCCGGGACATCAGGGATGCTTACCTCTATGTCCCAAATTTGCCCTTCTCACTAAGGGTACCTCAGGTTCGTGGTGCAGAACTGTCACTATCAGTTTCAGACGCTGCCGTTTGGATTGTCCACGGCACCCCGGGTCTTTACCAAGGTAATGGCCGAAATGATGATTCTTCTTCGAAGAAAAGGCGTCTTAATTATCCCTTACTTGGACGATCTCCTGATAAGGGCATAGTCCAGGGAACAGTTGGAGGTCGGAGTAGCACTATCTCGGATACTGCTACAACAGCACGGGTGGATTCTAAATATTCCAAAATCGCAGCTGATCCCGACGACACGTCTGCTGTGCCTAGGGATGATTCTGGACACAGTCCAGAAAAAGGTGTTTCTCCCGGAAGAGAAAGCCAGGGAGTTATCCGAGCTAGTCAGGAACCTCCTAAAAACAGTGCATCATTGCACAAGGGTCCTGGTAAAAATGGTGGCTTCCTACGAAGCAATTCCATTCGGCAGATTTCACGCAAGAACTTTTCAGTGGGATCTGCTGGACAAATGGTCCGGATCGCATCTTCAGATGCATCAGCGGATAACCCTATATCCAAGGACAAGGGTGTCTCTCCTGTGGTGGTTATAGAGTGCTCATCTTCTAGAGGGCCGCAGATTCGGCATTCAGGATTGGATGCTGGTGACCACGGAGCCCAGCCCGAGAGGCTGGGGAGCAGTCACACAAGGAAAAAATTTCCAGGGAGTGTGATCAAGTCTGGAGACTTTTCTCCACATAAATATACTGGAGCTAAGGGTAAATTTATAATGCTCTAAGCTTAGCAAGGCCTCTGCTTCAAGGTCAGCCGGTATTGATCCAGTGGGAAAAACATCACGGCAGTCACCCACGTAAACAGACAGGGCGACACAAGAAGCAGGAGGGCAATGGCAAAAACTGCAAGGACTTTTCGCTGGGCGGAAAATCATGTGATAGCACTGTCAGCAGTGTTTCATCCCGGGAATGGAAACTGGGAAGCAGACTTCCTCAGCAGGCACGACCTCCACCCGGGAGAGTGGAAACTTCATCGGGAAGTTTTTTCCACATGATTGTAAACCGTTGGGAAATACCAAAGGTGGACATGATGGCGTCCCGTCTGAACAAAAAACGGGACAGGTATTGCGCCAGGTCAAGAGACCCTCAGGCAATAGCTGTGGACGTTCTGGTAACACCGTGGGTGTACCAGTCGGTGTATGTGTTCCCTCCTCTGCTTCTCATACCTAAGGTGCTGAGAATTATAAGACGTAGAGGAGTAAGAACTATACTCATGGCTCCGGATTGGCCAAGAAGGACTTGGTACCCGGAACTTCAAGAGATGCTTACAGAGGTCTTATGGCCTCTGCCGCTAAGAAGGGACTTGCTTCAGCAAGTACCATGTCTGTTCCAAGACTTACCGCAGCTGCGTTTGTCGGCATGGCGGTGGAAAGCCGGATCCTAAGGGAAAAAGGCATTCCGGAAGAGGTCATTCCTACCCTGGTCAAAGCCAGAAAGGAGGTGACCGCACAACATTATCACCAAATGTGGCGAAAATATGTTGCGTGGTGTGAGGCCAGGAAGGCCCCACAAAGAAATTTCAACTCGGTCGTTTCCTGCATTTCCTGCAAACAGGAGTGTCTATGGGCCTCAAATTGGGGTCCATTGAGGTTCAAATTTCGGCCCTGTCGATTTTCTTCCAGAAAGAATTGGCTTCAGTTCCTGAAGTCTAGAAATTTGTCAAGGGAGTATTGCATATACAACCCCCTTTTGTGCCTCCAGTGGCACTGTGGGATCTCAACGTAGTTCTGGGATTCCTCAAATCACATTGGTTTACAACCAGTCAAATCTGTGGATTTGAAGCATCTCACATGAAAAGTGACCATGCTCTTGGCCCTGGCCTGGACCAGGCGAGTGTCAAATTGGCGTTTTTTTCTCAAAAAAGCCCATATCTGTTTGTCCATTCGGACAGGGCAGAGCTGCGGACTCGTCCCCAGTTCTCTCCCTAAGGTGGTGTCAGTGTTTCACCTGAACCAGCTTATTGTGGTGCCTTGCACCTACTAGGGACTTGGAGGACTCCAAGTTGCTAGATGTTGTCAGGGCCCTGAAAATATGTTCCAGGACGGCTGGAGTCAGGAAAACTGACTTGCTGTTATCCTGTATGCACCCAACAAACTGGGTGCTCTTGCTTCTAAGCATACTATTGCTAGTTGGATGTGTAATACAATTCAGCTTGCACATTCTGTGGCAGGCCTGCCACAGCCAAAATATGTAAAGGCCCATTCCACAAGGAAGGTGGGCTCATCTTGGGCGGCTGCCCGAGGGGTCTCGGCTTTACAACTTTGCCGAGCAGCTACTTGGTCAGGGGCAAACACGTTTGCTAAATTCTACAAATTTGATACCCTGGCTAAGGAGGACCTGGAGTTCTCTCATTCGGTGCTGCAGAGTCATCCGCACTCTCCCGCCCGTTTGGGAGCTTTGGTATAATCCCCATGGTCCTTTCAGGAACCCCAGCATCCACTATCACGATAGAGAAAATAAGAATTTACTTACCGATAATTCTATTTCTCGGAGTCCGTAGTGGATGCTGGGCGCCCATCCCAAGTGCGGATTATCTGCAATACTTGTACATAGTTACAAAAATCGGGTTATTATTGTTGTGAGCCATCTTTTCAGAGGCTCCGCTGTTATCATACTGTTAACTGGGTTTAGATCACAAGTTGTACGGTGTGATTGGTGTGACTGGTATGAGTCTTACCCGGGATTCAAAATTCCTCCCTTATTGTGTACGCTCGTCCGGGCACAGTACCTAACTGGCTTGGAGGAGGGTCATAGGGGGAGGAGCCAGTGCACACCACCTGATCGGAAAGCTTTACTGTTGTGCCCTGTCTCCTGCGGAGCCGCTATTCCCCCCCCATGGTCCTTTCAGGAACCCCAGCATCCACTACGGACTCCGAGAAATAGAATTATCGGTAAGTAAATTCTTATTTTTAATCACTTTAAAATCAATTTTACCACATCCTTTTTTCCTGGAGTATGCAGTTTGATAAATCCAACCGGCTGATATATGTTGTCTTTAGACAGCCATATCTGGAGATGCGTTCAATCCTTTGGTAACACTGCAGGACTCCCAGCTGTGTACAAAGTGTCCAGCTGGTATATTCAAATGAAGATATAGTGGTAATACGCATTTCCCCACCTCCAAAAACTTTCAGCTGCTTCCTCAGTCAGCATTTCATTTATACTGAGACGCCCACTTGTGGCGGTGCACTGTCAGACGCACCAGCCCTATGACAGCTGTAGTCTCTCCCTCTGAGTACGGCCTCCTGTGTGAGTGGTTCAGCATTTTTGGGCACAGCTGCTTACAGCGACACACCCACATCTGGTTAGCCACCCCCCTGTTATCTCCCAGTAATGCCCATTGAATTCCACAAGCCATGCACCCCATTTCTTTTCTGCATCTCCGAACACTAACAGCCGTGACACGTGCAGTGTGCTGGGATGCATGCACCATATTAAAACATTGACCAACTATGTGTGGCATTGACACTGCATGCTACTCAGTCAGGCTCAAAGTGCTGTCTCTGGGCTAGTCAGAGACTTACCACCAGCGGCTAATACAATAGCTTTGGGCACTTTACACTCGATCTGTAGCCACATAATAATGTCCGTGGCTAAATTAATTCCTCCCAAGTGCCTGATACTTAAAAGTGCATTGCATTTACACAGCTACGCAACCTCTACAAATGAAGCTCTATGGTCATGTTGGTGGATATAGAAACAACAAAACCAAAGTGTCTGGCGCTGATTAATATGTACTTAATCTCTTAAAGAAGAGAGATGACAACCTATAATCGGCTGCCTTCCCAATGTGGACCTGGGGATCCACCCAACATGCAATATGTAACCAAGAAAAAGTAGGTAAAGGCGCACAGATATATAGAAAAACCGACTGCTGTTTTGATACAAATTATAAATTTATTGCTAATTAGATATAAAATCTTAAAATACACACAATAAAATAAAATTGGTACATTTACCATAAGACCAACAAGCAATAAGTGTTAATCCCGCATGATGTTAAACAATCCACACAGACTAATGATTAATTAGTAAATTACTCCTTCAAGAATTCACTTGACCACATGCACCTAATCTAAAAAGTGGTTATTCTCCTCCAACAGATAGAGCCAGATTCCATGCACATATGTATAGAATTGAAATGATTTTTAGTCCCAAGCGGAAACTATTAGTTGTGCAGAGATTAAAGCATAAAGAGAGTTTAGTTGCATGCACCTATATAATTGAAAAATAGCAAGATAGTTCTCCTTCAGCTAAATTGGTTTGATTTCATGCGCACATATAAATATTGGCTCAAACAACCGCTTAGTACTGATTTAAGCTGGAATGATCACAGGATTTAGAGTATGCATACACCACTTAGAGAAGGGTGTTATTGGTTATGAAGGTGTTTGGGATACTTCACCCATATGTGAGTCTAAGGAGCGCTCCTGTAGTACAGATACCCGTGTGTCCTCCTAGTAGTTCCTCCTGCCCGGTTCCCAATGACCGGGGTCCTGATGTCTGATGCAGCGGATGGAGGAGTTGTAGCTGTGTCCACGGGATCGTGTATAACCACGGCAGCTGTGGGATAGTGGAAACGCCAGTACGTGTCGCGTGCTGCGGCTTCCGGTTTCGGGCTTCCGGATTTGCGTTCCACTTGCGGTTCACTTGCAAATGAGTCACCTGACGCGTTTCTCTGCCCACAAGGATGGCGGTTTCATCAGAGGATGATAGGCTCATTATCCTGGTCTCTTTTTATCCCCTCCAGGGGCTCCCAATTGGACAATTAATATTAACTCTTTATCTCCCTTGATTCAGGGTGCATTCCTATTCTATCGGCATTGTTTTATAGCACAGCAATAGTTAATATAAGAATCATTAACTTATTAATACGTCCTTACTAACATTTAAAAAGTACAAAGCAATTATATTATAATATTTATTATTATTATTGAGGTGCCTGTCAACTAGTTAAAAAAAGGAATATAAATTTTATGTATAATCCAACAATTATTAAATACTAGATAAACACAAACAAATATATACATGTGTGTACACGCATAAACAAGCATACACACATATATACACGAGACAATACATAGATCTGAGAAAATTTCTCTTATATATAATAACAATTCATATTTGTTTGGCAGATTCTTTATATATATATATATATATATATATATATATATATATATATATATATACGGCAATTAAACAATCAATCAAATAAATAAATATACACAGATGTTATAGAGCTCGGAGAGATCAGGATATATATATATATATATATATATATATATATATATATATATATATACACACACATACGTGGATAGATGCCTGGAGAAAGAAACAGGCATATATCCAAATATTCTACAAAAAGAGACAGAGAACGTATACAGAGAAAGAGTTTAAATTCAACATTTATTATTTAATATTTGATCTTTGATATTCACCATTGTACATTCAATAATTAGTAGGAAGGAAGAAACAGAGAAAGATGAATGAATAGTATCCTATCTATTTTCCTTTTCATAAAGGAACAATATTAAGGAGACATAATTCTTATATATTATTAAGTTCAATACTCTCGTTAAGCCCTAAGGGTTCCAGTGTCTTCAGTCGGAATATCCAATAGGCTTCCCTTCTGCAGAGCAGATTGAATCTATCCCCCCTCTTTCCGTCACTCTGACTTGTTCGATTACACATATGGTAATGTTCTTTAATTCCCCTTGTTGACAATGGTTCGTGTGTCTAGAAACACTATGTAAAACACTTTTCTTCAAGATGTTGCGTCTATGCTCCAAAAACCGTAGTCAGGACGTACAATAGAAATAGGAGGGATATGTCTAGATCCCGCAATAGAAGTTACAGTCGAGGGTTTCATCCTAGAATAAACAGTCGGTCTAGAAATAGATATAGAAATCGAGGAGAAGAGAAAAAAGGGATTTCAACTAAAGAGACTGCTTATAAAACTACACCCATTAGAGAACCACGGGGGATTGTATATAAAAATAGGTATGAAGCTCTCTCTAGGGAAGATTTCTCACCAGACACTATTGCACAGGGAGGGGCTAGACCCAAGAAAACTAATCATCACTATGATGAACAAATAGTTGATGAACAGACCCATTTTTTAGACAGAAGTCCACAAAAGCCAAAATATCCCAACAGGACCTATATGAATTACACAAAAAGAGGCAGAGACAGAGATATAGAGGATGTAGAGGAGGAAGGAGAAAGAAGAGAAAAGAATCAAAGAAAAATATGAATTACAGGGGAATATACAATTTGTCAAATAAAAAACTCAGTACCCCAGAAAAACAGTTACTAAGAAAAGGTCTGAAATACGCCCCTGCCAAAAAACCAAACTTGTTTACCCTCTTTGTTGATCTTAACAGATTTACTAGGAATCTGAGTCGTAAGCGATATTTTGCTATGAAAAAATTGAATAATAAGAAGGATGGAGAAATATGTACACCCATCTTACTTGATGAAACAGATAGAGGTGTATTGACAGATTTGGAGGAATTGAGACGGGAGAGTACTCTAGACCCCGATACCATCACCAAAATATATAGTATTGAGAAAAAAGATGACAGAGTTTTCAAGAAAAAAATCAGAGTTCTATCCCCTTCAGTACAGGGGCCCCCTGGTGGAAAGTTTCTATAACACCACCATGGAAGACTTTAGAAAATTATGCGATAGAGCAGATAGAATTCCATATAAAGATAACCTGACTAATGATGAACGAAGAGCCCTTAATGGTTTGATGATGGATGAGAATATAACCATTAAGAAAGCCGATAAAGGTGGGGGTCTCGTAATCCAAGATACAAGTGACTATTTGAAAGAGGCGTCTTTTCAGCTAGGCAACAAATTGTTTTATCAAGTTCTATCTTCGAATCCTACATTGATTTTTCAGAGGGAATTAAAGGTTCTTCTGGATGATGCCCTGGACAGGGGTGCAATCTCCAAAGAAACTTGGCAGTTTATCTACTCCCCTTACCCTATCACTCCCATTTATTATCATTTACCTAAAATTCACAAAACACTTATTTCACCCCCGGGTCGTCCCATTATTTCTGGTATTGGGTCTATCACTTCTAATTTGTCACATTTTGTTGATGCACATTTACAAAAGTATGTCACTAAATTGGAATCATATACTAGGGATAAAACACAATTTTTAAATATTATTAAAGAAATAAGATGGAAAAAATCATATTATTTCCTCACATGCGATGTAGAATCGCTTTATTCCAATATACCCCATGAGAAGGGATTGGAAGTAATTACTCAGGTGTTGGATAAAGACTCATCCTTAGAAGACAAACTGAGGATGTTTATAGTGGCATCAATAAAATATATATTGGAACATAATTATTTTACATTCAATAAACAATTTTATTTACAGACACGGGGTACCGCTATGGGGACCAGGTTCGCCCCGAGTTATGCGAACCTCTATATGGGTGCACTTGAGGATGCACTCATTTGGGGTGCTGACTTTGGGGCGAACCTGGTCCTATATAAGCGGTACATTGATGATTTGTTTTTCATTTGGGATGGGGATTTAACTTCGATCACTTAATTTGTTAATCACCTTAATTGTAATAATTTTGGTTTAAAATTTACGCACTCGGCACACCCTCACTTTTTAACTTTTTTGGATGTTGCACTCCTGTCTGGGGCAGAAAATATAGAAACTAAGACTTTTTTTAAGCCAGTAGACACAAACAATTTTCTTAGGTATGATAGTAGTCATTTGCGGGCTTGGCGGGACAATGTCCCCAAAAGCCAATTCTACAGGATCAAAAGAAATTGTTCTAGTCAAGATACCTATCAAGAACAGGTCAAATTAGTTTATGAAGCTTTTGAGGACCAAGGTTATCCTTCTCATATCTTGAAGAATGCATTAGAGGATACCAATAAGAAAGATAGATGTGTATTACTTACAAAAAATCAAAATAAATATAGTAACAACAAAAATACAAATAATAATAATGAAAATAAAAATATTACTAAAATCATCAGTCAAAGTGAGGGAGAAGGAGAAAAAGAAGACTCCATCAGAGACACTCTGGTTTTTGTGACACAGTATAATACTCATGCTGCGGATATAAGGAGAATTATTAATCAGAATTCGACTATATTAAAAGCAGACACTTTACTAAATGTAGGATTTGACACTAATTTAAAAGTAGTTTATAGGAAGTCGGATACTTTACAATCAAAATTAGCCCCCAGTATGTTTGGGAAGAGGAAACCCAAACAAGAGAATGATAAGATAGAAAGAAGCACGGGTATAAAAAATTGGAGACTAGAAAGACCAAAAGGCTTCTTCAAATGTGCTAAAAATAAGTGTCTTACCTGCAATTATGTTAGCGCTAGGAAAGTAACCAGCTATAAGTCGACCATCACGGGAGAAATACACCACATAGAGGATTTCACGAATTGTGAGTCTTCTTATGTTGTGTATTTACTCACCTGTGGATGCGGCCGACAATATGTTGGTCGCACCATTAGAATATTTAAAATACGGTTTTTGGAGCAAAGACGCAATATCTTGAAGAAAAGTGTTTTACATAGTGTTTCTAGACACACGAACCATTGTCAACAAGGGGAATTAAAGAACATTACCATATGTGTAATCGAACAAGTCAGAGTGACCGAAAGAAGGGGGGATAGATTCAATCTGCTCTGCAGAAGGGAAGCCTATTGGATATTCCGACTGAAGACACTGGAACCCTTAGGGCTTAACGAGAGTATTGAACTTAATAATATATAAGAATTATAATGTCTCCTTAATATTGTTCCTTTATGAAAAGGAAAATAGATAGGATACTATTCATTCATCTTTCTCTGTTTCTTCCTTCCTACTAATTATTGAATGTACAATGGTGAATATCAAAGATCAAATATTAAATAATAAATGTTGAATTTAAACTCTTTCTCTGTATACGTTCTCTGTCTCTTTTTGTAGGATATTTGGATATATGCCTGTTTCTTTCTCCAGGCATCTATCCACGTATATATATATATATATATATATATCTATATATCTATCCTGAGCTCTATAACATCTGTGTATATTTATTTATTTGATTGATTGTTTAATTGCCGTATATATATATATATATATATATATATATATATATATATATTTAAAGAATCTGCCAAACAAATATGAATTGTTATCATTATATATAAGAGAAATTTTCTCAGATCTATGTATTGTCTCGTGTATATATGTGTGTATGCTTGTTTATGCGTGTACACACATGTATATATTTGTTTGTGTTTATCTAGTATTTAATAATTGTTGGATTATACATAAAATTTATATTCCTTTTTTTAACTAGTTGACAGGCACCTCAATAATAATAATAATAATAAATATTATAATATAATTGCTTTGTACTTTTTAAATGTTAGTAAGGACGTATTAATAAGTTAATGATTCTTATATTAACTATTGCTGTGCTATAAAACAATGCTGATAGAATAGGAATACACCCTGAATCAAGGGAGATAAAGAGTTAATATTAATTGTCCAATTGGGAGCCCCTGGAGGGGATAAAAAGAGACCAGGATAATGAGCCTATCATCCTCTGATGAAACCGCCATCCTTGTGGGCGGAGAAACACGTCAGGTGACTCATTTGCAAGTGAACCGCAAGTGGAACGCAAATCTGGAAGCCGCAGCACGCGACACGTACTGGCGTTTCCACTATCCCACAGCTGCCGTGGTTATACACGATCCCGTGGACACAGCTACAACTCCTCCATCCCCTGCATCAGACATCAGGACCCCGGTCATTGGGAACCAGGCAGGAGGAACTACCAGGAGGACACACGGGTATCTGTACTACAGGAGCGCTCCTGAGACTCACATATGGGTGAAACACCTTTATAACCAATAACACCCTTCTCTAAGTGGTGTATGCATACTCTAAATCCTGTGATCATTCCAGCTTGAATCAGTACTAAGCGGTTGTTTGAGCCAATGTTTATATGTGCGCATGAAATCAAACCAATTTAGCTGAAGGAGAACTATCTTGCTATTTTTCAATTACCGTATATAGGTGCATGCAACTAAACTCTCTTTATGCTTTAATCTCTGCACAACTAATAGTTTCCGCTTGGGACTAAAAATCATTTCAATTCTATACATATGTGCATGGAATCTGGCTCTATCTGTTGGAGGAGAATAACCACTTTTTAGATTAGGTGCATGTGGTCAAGTGAATTCTTGAAGGAGTAATTTACTAATTAATCATTAGTCTGTGTGGATTGTTTAACATCATGCGGGATTAACACTTATTGCTTGTTGGTCTTATGGTAAATGTACCAATTTTGTTTTATTGTGTGTATTTTAAGATTTTATATCTAATTAGCAATAAATTTATAATTTGTATCAAAACAGCAGTCGGTTTTTCTATATGTTGGTGGATATAGTTGAGCAGATCATTTCTTGTTTGCTTCTTTTTCAGTGGTGCATTGACCAAGTCTGATGTCACCTTGCTTTTGGCTGGCAAACTTTAACAAAAGTCCAGCAGTCTCCAAGCAATATCGCCCCCCGAGATGGTGCATTACCTGCTAATTAGTATTCTCAGTGTTGCCCATGATGTACATAATGGCACTGCATAGCGTATAATCTAATGGAACATGCAAGGAGGGTAAGCCTAATGCAGTAGCAGGCAACAGTTCTATTGCTGCCCGCTTATAGAGGGAAGTGGCACAGCCAGTCGCCTACAAGCTTGTGCGCCCATCACTCGTTAGTATGCAAGGGTGGTGGGAGCGTACACACTCACACTCCCAGAGCACACAATGGGGAAGCTAAGGCTGCTCTGTGCGCATTATGACAATGCCACAATATGCAGCATAGATAAGTGAGGGCACAACTGTATGTCTGAGCCAGTTATTACAAATAACTAGTAAAAGTGGAGTTTTAATGGTTTATTAAAACTTTAGGACATAACGTGCCCCATCAATTTGGGTCCTTTTCCTTTCTGTTTCCATCTTGTATGCAAACCGTCCCAGTTCCCACATCCCCTCCCCCACATGTACACATTTGTTTCTCTAACGTCCATAAGAGATACTGGGGACACTTAATGCAATGGGGTATAGATGGGGTCCAAAGGAGCCGGTGCACTTTAAATTTCTTAAACAGGGTGTGCTGGCTCCTCCCCTCTATGCCCTCCCTCACAGCTCAGTTTAGAAAAATGTGCCCTCAGGAGATGATGCGCACTCTGGAGCTCCAGATAAGAATTCTTCAGTTTACCTGAAAATAACAAACTAGAAAATAATTTGTTGGGCAACAGCTTACCTGCACCATGGGATACTGGGGAGGGACCGACATCTGCCTCCTGGAGGTGCTGAGTCAGATCCCGCTGAAAGGACAACGGTCCTGAGGGTCAGTGTACCGCAGACATTGCACTCTCGCACTCACCCCCATGTTATTTTGCCCAGTTACTACTCCCTGATATCGACATGAATACTATTTCTTATGTCGACCATGATGTTTCCTGATTAGATCCACAACATCGGCATTCATTACATGTTTCATACACATTAAGAACGTATTAACGTCAATAGGGACCCTGCTGTTCCTGACAAAAATATATATAATATCTATATATAGATATGTGTGTATGTGTATTTAAATGTGTATATTCATGTTAAAAAAATTATAATGAATGCTGAAGTAAAGTTATTCCTTCTCATGTGCTGGTCGCTCTGTTGAAAAGCTCTAGGTCAGACGTGACAAGATGGTTTCAAATCCTCACGAGGAGTTCGAGTGTTTATTCTTTTCCCGCCGTGGATAGAATAAAGTGAGAGTCAACCACTGTTCTGCACGGGGCCCTGTCACAAAGGATCGTATACAGGAATCTAAGTGATATTTCTTTTTCATCCACTAGGGGTCACTGGAGTACTCTTGGGATATGGACGGCTTTAGCAGGACAAGGCACTGAATATTTAAATTTAGTAACTCTCCTCCCCTCCATACTCCCAGAATACCTCAGTGTTTTTTCTGTGCTCACAGCAGTGACACGCAAGTGTGGAACTTCCACACTTACTTTGATTTTATACTTTTATTTTTATTTTTATTTCTCTTACGTCCTAGAGGATGCTGGGGACTCCGTAAGGACCATGGGGTATAGACGGGCTCCGCAGGAGACATGGGCACTATAAAGAACTTTAGATGGGTGTACACTGGCTCCTCCCTCTATGCCCCTCCTCCAGACCTCAGTTAGATCCTGTGCCCAGAGGAGACTGGGTGCACTACAGGGGAGCTCTCCTGAGTTTCTCTGAAAAATAATTTTGTTAGGTTTTTTATTTTCAGGGAGCACTGCTGGCAACAGGCTCCCTGCATCGTGGGACTGAGGGGAGAGAAGCAGACCTACTTAAATGATAGGCTCTGCTTCTTAGGCTACTGGACACCATTAGCTCCAGAGGGTCGGAACACAGGTCTCACCCTCGCCGTTTGTCCCGGAGCCGCGCTGCCGTCCTCCTCACAGAGCCGGAAGATAGAAGCCGGGTGAGTATAAGAAGAAAGAAGACTTCAAAGGCGGCAGAAGACTTCAGATCTTCTCTGAGGTAACGCGCAGCGGTAACGCTGCGCGCCTTTGCTCCCACACACAACACACACAGCGGGCACTGAAGGGTGCAGGGCGCAGGGGGGGCACCCTGGGCAGCAATAATAAACCTCTAGGGACTGGCTAACATGTATATAGGCTGCGGAGGCAGTATATATTATAATCCCCCGCCAGTATTGGAAGTTTGAGCGGGACCGAAGTCCGCCGCTGAGGAGGCGGAGCTTGATCCTCCAGCACTAACCAGCGCCATTTTCTCCACAGCACACTGCAGAGAAGCTGGCTCCCCGGACTCTGCCCTGCTGAACACGGTGACAGAGGGCACAAAAGAGGGGGGGGGGGGGGCACTTTAAATTGGCGCAGTGAGTGTATATATATATATATTTATATAAAAGCGCTGTTTTATCTGGGAATTTGTTTCCAGTGTCAGTTGGCGCTGGGTGTGTGCTGGCATACTCTCTCTCTGTCTCTCCAAAGGGCCTTATTGGGGAACTGTCTCCATATAGATATATCCCTGAGTGTGTGGGAGTGTCGGTACGCGTGTGTCGGCATGTCTGAAGTGGAAGGCTCATCTAAGGAGGAGGTGGAGCAGATGATTGTGGTGTCTCCGTCGGCAACGCCGACACCTGATTGGTTGGATATGCTGAATGTTTTAAATGCAAATGTGTCTTTATTACATCAGAGGTTGGACAAAGCAGAGTCCAGGGATAGAACAGGGAGTCAATCCATGGCTTTGGCTGTGTCACAGGGCCCTTCAGGGTCTCAGAAACGTCCCCTGTCCCAAGTAGCAGACACTGATACCGACACGGATTCTGACTCCAGTGTCGACTACGATGATGCGAGGTTACACCCAAGGGTGGCCAAAAGTATTCATTATATGCTTATTGCAATAAAGGATGTTTTACATATCACAGATGAGCCCTCTGTCCCTGACAAGAGGGTACACATGTTTAAGGAAAAGAAACCTGAGGTAACCTTTCCCCCATCTCATGAGCTGAACGCGTTATTTGAAAAGGCTTGGGAAACTCCAGACAAGAAACTGCAGATTCCCAAAATAATTCTTATGGCGTATCCTTTCCCTGCGCAGGACAGGTTACGGTGGGAATCATCACCCAGGGTGGACAAGGCGTTAAAGCGCTTGTCCAAAAAGGTGGCGCTACTATCTCCAGACACGGCAGCCCTCAAGGATCCTGCTGATCGCAGACAGGAAACTACCTTAAAATCTATTTATACACATACGGGGGCCTTGCTCAGACCGGCAATAGCGTCAGCTTGGGTTTGTAGCGCTGTTGCGGCTTGGACGGATACTTTGTCAGCTGACATTGATACCCTGGATAGGGATACCATTTTATTGACCTTAGGTCACATTAAAGACGCAGTCTTATATATGAGAGACGCTCAGAGAGACGTTGGTCTGCTAGGTTCGAGAGCCAACGCCATGGCGATTTCTGCTAGGCAAGCCCTGTGGACCCGCCAATGGACGAGTGATGCCGACTCAAAGAAGCATATGGAAGTTTTACCTTACAAAGGTGAGGATTTTTTTGGGGAAGGTCTCGCGGACCTGGTTTCCACAGCTACCGCTGGTAAATCTGCTTTTTTACCTTATGTCTCCCCACAGCAAAAGAAAACGCTGCAATATGAGATGCAGTCCTTTCGGTGGCATAAGTCCAGAAGAGGTCGAGGCTCTTCCTTCCTCGCCAGAGGTAAGGGAAGAGGGAAAAAACTGCCTGTTACAGCTAGTTCCCAGGAGCAGAAATCCTCCCCGGCTTCTACTAAATCCACCGCATGACGCTGGGGCTCCACTGAGGGAGTCTGCGTTGGTGGGGGCACGTCTTCGACTCTTCAGCCACGTCTGGGTTCAGTCAGACGTGGATCCTTGGGCAAGGGAAATTGTATCCCAGGGTTATAAGCTGGAATTCGAGGACGTGCCTGCTCGCCGGTTTTTCACATCGGCTTTACCAGCTTCTCCCCCAGAGAGGGATATAGTTTTAGCTGCAATTCAAAAACTGTGTCAACAACAAGTGGTTGTCGAGGTTCCCCTAGTTCAACAGGGGAAGGGGTACTATTCAACCCTATTTGTGGTCCCGAAACCGGATGGCTCGGTCAGACCCATTCTAAATTTAAAATCCCTAAACCTGTACTTAAAAAAAGTTC
This sequence comes from Pseudophryne corroboree, assembly GCF_028390025.1. Classification (NCBI taxonomy): domain Eukaryota; kingdom Metazoa; phylum Chordata; class Amphibia; order Anura; family Myobatrachidae; genus Pseudophryne; species Pseudophryne corroboree. The sequence continues at coordinate 283,108,646 of NC_086449.1, forward strand.
AAATTCAAGATGGAATCACTCCGGGCAGTGATCTCCAGCCTGGAAGGGGGGGAATTTATGGTGTCACTGGACATAAAGGAAGCATACCTTCATGTCCCCATATATCCCCCTCATCAGGCGTATCTGAGATTCGCTGTACAGGATTGTCATTACCAGTTTCAGACGTTGCCGTTTGGGCTTTCCGCGGCCCCGAGGATTTTCACCAAGGTAATGGCGGAAATGATGGTGCTCCTGCGCCGGCAGGGAGTCACAATTATCCCGTACTTGGACGATCTCCTGATAAAGGCGAGATCGAGAGATCAGTTGCTGAAAAGCGTGGCGCTCTCCCTGAGAGTGCTGCGGCAACATGGCTGGATTCTAAATCTACCAAAGTCACAGTTGGTCCCAACAACTCGGCTATCTTTCTTAGGCATGATTCTGGACACGGAACAAAAGAGGGTTTTTCTCCCAATGGAAAAAGCCCAGGAACTCCAGAACATGGTCAGAGACCTGTTAAAACCGAAAAGAGTGTCAGTCCATCAATGCACTCGAGTACTGGGGAAAATGGGGCGACCTACGAGGCCATCCCCTTTGGCAGGTTTCATGCGAGGACGTTTCAGTGGGACCTTCAGGACAAGTGGTCCGGGTCCCATCTTCAAATTCATCAGAAAATAAGCCTGTCCCCCAGGGCCAGGGTGTCTCTCCAGTGGTGGCTGCAGAGGGTCGCAGGTTCGGCATTCAAGACTGGGTTCTGGTGACCATGGACGCGAGCCTCCGAGGATGGGGAGCAGTCACACAAGGAAGAAACTTTCAGGGGATATGGTCAAGCCAGGAGGCTTGTCTACACATCAACGTACTGGAATTGAGGGCCATATACAACGGCCTACGTCAAGCGGAGAATCTTCTTCGCGACCTACCAGTTCTGATTCAATCAGACAACGTCACAGCCGTGGCTTATGTAAACCGCCAAGGCAGAACAAGGAGCAGAGTAGCAATGGCGGAAGCCACCAGGATTCTGCGCTGGGCGGAAAATCACATAAGCGCTTTGGCAGCAGTCTTCATTCTGGGAGTGGACAACTGGGAAGCAGACTTCCTCAGCAGACACGATCTCCATCCAGGAGAGTGGGGACTTCATCAAGAAGTTTTTGCAGAGATAACAAGTCATTGGGGACTTCCTCAAATAGACATGATGGCGTCACGCCTCAACAAGAAGCTTCGGAGGTATTGTGCCAGGTCAAATGACCCTCAGGCAGTAGCAGTGGACGCCCTGGTGACACCGTGGGTGTTTCAGTCGGTCTATGTATTCCCTCCTCTTCCACTCATCTCAAAGATATTGAGAATCATAAGACGAAACAGAGTGCAGACAATACTCATTGTTCCAGATTGGCCTCGAAGGGCCTGGTATTCAGATCTTCAGGAGATGCTCACAGAAGATCCGTGGCCTCTTCCTCTCAGAGAGGACCTGTTGCAACAGGGGCCCTGCGTGTTCCAAGACTTAACGCGGTTACGTTTGACGGCATGGCGGTTGAACACCGAATCCTAGCTGGGAAAGGGTTCCGGAAGAAGTCATCCCTACTCTGATGAAGGCTAGAAAGGAGGTGACGGCGAAACATTATCACCGTATCTGGAGAAAGTATGTATCTTGGTGTGAATCCAAGAATGCTCCTACGGAAGTTTTCCATCTGGGCCGTTTTCTCCACTTTCTACAGATGGGAGTGGATATGGGCCTAAAATTAGGCTCCATTAAGGTACAGATTTCGGCCCTATCAATTTTCTTTCAGAAGGAATTGGCTTCTCTCCCAGAAGTCCAGACTTTTGTAAAGGGAGTGCTGCACATACAGCCTCTTTTTGTGCCTTCAGTGGCACCATGGGACCTTAACGTGGTGTTACAGTTCCTGATATCTCACTGGTTTGAACCTCTTCAAACGGTTGAATTAAAATTTCTCACTTGGAAGGTGGTCATGTTGTTGACCTTGGCATCTGCAAGGCGGGTGTCTGAATTGGCGGCTTTGTCTCACAAAAGCCCCTTTCTGATTTTCCATGTGGATAGAGCAGAATTAAGGACTCGTCCTCAATTTTTGCGTAAGGTGGTTTCATCGTTTCATGTGAACCAACCTATTGTGGTGCCTGTGGCTACGGGTGACTTGGAGGATTCCAAGTCCCTTGATGTAGTCAGGGCCTTAAAAATTTATGTAGCCAGGACGGCTCGGGTTAGGAAAACAGAGGCACTGTTTGTCCTGTATGCAGCCAACAAGGTTGGTGCTCCTGCTTCTAAGCAGACTATTGCTCGCTGGATCTGTAACACGATTCAGCAGGCTCATTCTACGGCTGGATTGCCGTTACCAAATTCGGTAAAGGCCCATTCCTTTAGGAAGGTGGGCTCTTCTTGGGCGGCTGCCTGAGGCGTCTTGGCATTACAGCTTTGCTGAGCGGCGACTTGGTCGGGTTCAAACACTTTTGCTAAATTCTACAAGTTTGATACCTTGGCTGAGGAGGACCTCATGTTTGCTCAATCGGTGCTGCAGAGTCATCCGCACTCTCCCGCCCGGTCTGGAGCTTTGGTATAATCCCCATGGTCCTTATGGAGTCCCCAGCATCCTCTAAGACGTAAGAGAAAATAAGATTTTAAACCTACCGGTAAATATTTTTCTCGTAGTCCGTAGAGGATGCTGGGCGCCCGTCCCAATGCGGACATATTTCTGCAAAGCTTATATATAGTTATTGCTTACATAAGGGTTATGTTACAGTTAAGATCAGTCTTTGGCTGATGCTGTTTTGTTCATACTGTTAACTGGTTGCGTATATTCCATGTTATACGGTGTAGATGGTGTGGGCTGGTATAAATCTTAAAACGGTTGAATTAAAATTTCTCACTTGGAAGGTGGTCATGTTGTTGGCCTTGGCATCTGCAAGGCGGGTGTCTGAATTGGCGGCTTTGTCTCACAAAAGCCCCTATCTGATTTTCCATGTGGATAGAGCAGTGATTAGGACTGTAAGCATGGCATGGGGGCCATTTTAACCATGCTTCCTGTTTCTGCTTCCAGAACGTTCCTGTCCTACAATACTACTCCACCGGATGGCGCAGGGGTGTTAGTGGGAATTTTGGATCAGGTTTCATATAGTACTGGCCACGTGCACTGCACTTTGGCCATATATAGACACACTTTAGTAACAATTTTACTGAGTCGTGCAAGTTGTCTGTCTTTGTCTATTGTTTTGTCTGTCTGCATAATGAGTAAGGCACCTGCAAAAACAAAAAAAAAAGCAGTTTCACTGCAATATCTGTAAGAGTAGTTACCGGATGGTTCTACCACATGCGCAGTATGTTTTGTAAATTCAGCTACAAATACAATTTCCGCTCCGTTTTCGAATCCGGTTTCATCCCCGGATCCTCAATGGGCAATACTAGCAGATGTAATGGCTGGGTTGCAATCCGAATTGGCCGCCGCTCGACACGAGCTGGTAGCGGCAAGATCTGAGTCTCGGGTGAGACCGCCAGAGATACCAGAGGGGTGTCAGCCTTTGCAAAGGTCCAAGTCCACTTTGGGTAGAAGGGATAAATTTCATCTGTCTTATGATTTACCAGTTTCTGCTATGTTGCATTCTGACGATTCTATGCCAGACCTCACTGCGCAAGATGAGGGTGAGAAGGGTGAATTGGACCAGCAGTCAAATAGTGAGGATATTGACGCCCAGGCATTGATAATCTCATCAGGGCGGTGCGTCAGTCTCTGAAGTTTACAGAGACTGAAGAACCTCTGACAAATGATGAGGTAGTATTTACTAAACGACAGAGATCTCCAGTGTGTTTTCCTGTTTTGGAATCTCTTAATAAGATGTTAGTAGAAACACGGAAGACTCCAGATAAACGGTTTTCTATACCTCGCCGATTTAAGTCTAGTTACCCGTTTCCAGAGTCTGTGACATCTACATGGGAGAATCCACCAATGGTGGATTCTTCTGTGTCAAAACTTACTAAAAAATTAACCATTTCAGTACCAACTGCTACTACGCTTAAAGACCCTTCAGACCGTAAACTAGAAGCTATGCTAAAGTCCATGTATATAGCAGCAGGAGTGTTGCTTAGACCTGGTTTGGTTGGCATTTGGGTAACTAAGGCGCTAATTGTATGGATAACAGAACTCAAGTCTGGTCTACATGACGATCACCTTATACTTCTCGCTGATCAAATCTGTGAAGCTGCTGATTATCTTTGTACAGCTTCTACTGACGTCTGTCAGCTCAGTTCTCGCCTTTCATCGTCACTAGTTACGGCACGACGTGCACTCTGGCTGCGTTCTTGGCAGGCGGAGGCAGAGGTCAAGAGAGGTATAGAGGCATTACCTTACGGTGGCGAGAAGTTGTTTGGTCCTGAATTGGACAAATGAATTTCTGAGGCCACGGGGGGAAGTCTGTTTTCCTACCTTTGCCTCCAACGGTACCTAGAAGGAAATACTCTGGCCCGGCGTTCAAATCCTTTAGACCTCAGCCCTTTTGAGGCCGTGGTAGAGGAACAGCCACACCTGGTAGACGAGGTCGAGGACGTGGTTTTCAACAAACCACCACCAGTCGTCAGGACACTAAGGTCACCGACAAGCCAGTGGCATGACGGGCTCCCAGCCCATCTCGGATCTCCAGTTGTGGGGGCATGCCTTCAGACGTTCCATTTGGCGTGGTTCCAGATATCCACAGATGGGTGGATCCGCAATTTAGGGTTACAAAATAGAGTTCGACTGTCTCCCGCCACTGCGGTTTTTCAAGACAGGACTGCCTGTGTCAGACGACAAGAGGGCGGTTCTGCAAATTGCCATTCAGTCTCTGCTGGATTCAGCAGTTTTGATTCCGGTCCCTGTTCACCAACAAGGTCAGGGTTATTATTCCAGTCTGTTTGTAGTACCAAAGCCAGATGGCTCGGTCAGACCAATATTGAACTTAAAGGGTCTCAATCAGTACGTCACTTACTACAGATTCAAGATGGAATCCCTGCGGTCAGTAATTGCAGGTTTAGAGCCACAGGAATTTATGATTGCGCTGGATCTCAAGGATACGTACTTACACATTCCAATTTGGCCACCTCATCAGAGGTTCTTGCGTTTTGCGATACGGCAAAACCATTACCAGTTTCAGGCTCTACCGTTTGGCCTCTCGTCAGTGCCTCGGGTATTCACCAAAGTGATGTCTGTGATGATATCTCATCTCAGATCCCTGGGAGTGATAATAGTTTGGTACTTAGACGATCTACTCATCAAAGCTCCGTCTCAACAGATGCTCCACCAACATGCGTTGCTAACGTACAATGTGCTAGTTCAGCACGGTTGGATTGTCAACTTCAAGAAATCGCATCTGATTCCGTCTCAACGACTTCAATTCCTAGGAATGATTCTCGATATGGTAGATCAAAGAATTTACCTACCAGAACAGAAAATACAGAGTATTCGTCATCTGGTACAATTAGTGCTCAAGCCACGCACAGTCTGGGTACATGTGTGCATTCGACTGTTTGGAAAAATGGTGGCGGCTTTCAAAGCGCTTCAGTTCGGAAGATTTCACTCACGTCCTTTTCAACTGGATGTGCTCGCACAGTGGTCGGGCTCGCATCTGCAGATTCACCAGATGGTGAGGTTGTCTCCACGGGCCAGAGTATCTTTACTCTGGTGGCTCAAAGTACGCAATCTAACCGCAGGGAAACGGTTCGGCGTCTGGAATTGGATAATTCTAACGACGGACGCGAGTCTCAGAGGTTGGGGAGCTGTGGTTCAAAATTGTCAGCTCCAGGGTCTCTGGGCGGATCACGAAAGATTGCTGTCTATAAATGTCCTGGAACTCCGGGCAATTTACAATGTCTACGACAAGCAGTGTACATGCCCCGGTCTCAGACTGTCCAGGTGCAGTCAGACAATGCGACAGCGGTCACGTACATCAACAAACAAGGAGGAAAGAGAAGCCGCATGGTTATGCGGGAAGTAGCTCGAATACTCATTTGGGCCCAGCATCACCAAGTGATATTGTCGGCAGTGTTCATTCCGGGAGGCGGATTATCTCAGCCGCCGGGATTTTCATCCAGGAGAATGGGCATTAAATCCAGAAGTGTTTCACATGTTGGTTCAGAGGTGGAGTTACCCACAGGTGGACCTGATGGCATCTTGCCACAATCACCAAACGCCCCAGTATGTGTCCAGAACGCGAGATCCAAAGGCAGTGGCGGTGGATGCTCTCACAATTGCGTGGCCGTACAGCCTCATGTATCTGTTTCCACCGTTTCCGCTGCTCCCTCTGTTGCTAAAACGGATCAAACGAGAGTCCGCCACAGTCATACTAGTGGCGTCTCATTGGCCTCGGAGAGCTTGGTTCTCGGATCTCCGCGGACTACTCGCAGACGATCCTTGGCCGCTCCCGCTACATCCGGACCTGTTACAACAGGGTCCGTTCCTTTACCCTGATTTAGCGCGGCTGCATTTGACGGGGTGGCTGTTGAGACCACCCTCTTAAGAAGAGAGGGCATTCCAGAATTGGTTATACCAACCATGTTACGTGCTAGGAAGCCAGTTACGGCAGCTCATTATTACAGAATTTGGCGTGCCTATATAGGTTGGTGTGAAGCTCGGAAGTTTCCGACATCATCTTTCAAGTTATCCCGTCTTTTGTTATTTCTACAGACGGGGTTAGATGGAGGACTGCGTTTATCTACACTAAAGGTGCAGGTCTCTGCTTTGTCAATTTACTTTCAAAGACATTTGGCTCTATTGCCGTCTGTACACACCTTTCTACAAGGTGTCCTCAGAGTACAGCCTCCATTCATTCCACCTACAGCGCCATGGGACTTTAATATGGTTTTAGATTTTTTACAGTCTTCATATTTTGAACCCTTACAACAAGTGGATATTAAGTTTCTCACTTGGAAAACAATTTTTCTCCTAGCCTTAGCTTCGGCAAGGCGTGTTTCAGATTTGGGTGCCTTGTCATGCAAGCCACCGAATTTGGTGTTTCATGATGACAGAGCGGAACTTCGGACGAATCCCGCTTTCTTGCCAAAGGTTGTGTCATCTTTTCACATCAATCAACCAATAGTAGTTCCTGTGTTAACAGGAGATTCTGGAACTTTGGATGTGGTACGCGCACTACGCGTTTATGTATCCCAAACGTCTACAGTTCGTAAGACGGATACGTTGTTTGTTCTCTATGATGCTGCCAAGATGGGTTGGCCAGCTTCTAAGCAGACCTTATCCAGATGGATTAAACTGACTATACGTCAGGCTTACCTTCATGCTAGGTTACAGCCGACTACATCAGTAACAGCTCATTCCACACGTTCGGTGGGAACTTCATGGGCAGCTGGTCGTGGGGCTTCTACGACGGAGCTTTGCCGTGCGGCTACATGGTCATCAGTGCACACGTTTGTGCGCTTTTACAAGTTTGATACGTTTGCAGCATCAGCATCTAACTTTGGCCGCCTAGTGTTACAGGTGCCAAACAGCTCTCCCGCCCACGGGGGAAGCTTTGGTACGTCCCAAGAGTACTCCAGTGACCCCTAGTAAATGAAAAAGAAAATAGGATTTTGGTACTTACCAGGTAAATCCTTTTCTTTGAGTCCATAGGGGGCACTGGACGCCCACCCAGAGTAGTTTTACCCGGTTTGTGGTAAGTTCAGTGGATCTTATGGTAACACATTCTCACCGATTTGTTCGAATTTTCAAGTTCTATCGGTTATGGTGTCAACTGTTTAGTTGTCAGTTATGTTATGTGTCAACTTTATTGTTGTCCGTTATGTTATAATGTTATATGTAATTCTCCATTGTTCATCCTCTCTATCGCTCTTGTTCGGCTCAGTAAAAAACACTGAGGTATTCTGGGAGTATGGAGGGGAGGAGAGTTACTAAATTTAAATATTCAGTGCCTTGTCCTGCTAAAGCCGTCTGTGGCCGGAGAGACTAGCCAGCCACACGTGTAATGGCGTCTGCGGCACTGAAGGGGTTAACCCTCGTGCCCAGCGCCATGTTGCGGACTGTTTAAAAGTTTGTTGAATCATGTGTTTTACTTTTAACATGTCATATGTAGTGCTCTGTGCACTATTGCAGGAATGCATGTTTAACTGTATCTATTTTATATTCAAGACAGGCTTGGTGTATATTTAAAGGAAAATGCTAATGGCCCTGTTCTATCAGAGAGGTGTGAAGGACAATACCTTTTGATGTGTAAGTTCCTTAGGAGAGATGCTAATCATTGGGTTTATGGGCTTGGAATTGACATACGAACGACCGATGTAGGAAGGAAGACTGTTTGTTTGTATTGTAGCCATTCCTGTTGTAATCTTAAACACTGGGATTGCCTGTAGATGTGAATGACCAGAAACATCTGTATTTTGAAGATATGTGATAAATTTATCAACAGTGATGTTAATCTGATACCAAACGTTGTCTGGGTGACAGGAAGGAGGATATTGTTTTATTGCACTTATATCCTTGTAAAATGTAATTTATTGGTATTTTGTAAAATAACCTGATTGGTTGGAGAAGACAGGGAGGGCTTACCCCCCTGTGGTACTGTGTGGAAAACTGACATAAAAAGGAGACCTGCGTGCCTCCAGAGTTGTAGTTGTAACATCTTCTTCTGCTGAAAACATCTTGATTGTATGCTGTTGCCCCTAGCAATAGGGAGGAGCCTTTTTAAAGGTTATTTGAGCAATAAACATCTTTGCCTCAAGACTGCTTCAACTTGTGACCAACAGGGTTAGGCCAAACCTAGCCCCGTCCTCCGGCTGTCCAGGGAAGCACCTAGCGTCTCCAAGCTCCGCCTTCCGCCAGCTACCGGTAGAGGCCTAGCAAGTGGCTAGTGGGTATTCGTCAACACCACACAGGTGTGGTAAAGCAGGGCGTCGGCACATACAGAGCAGAACCGTGGTTCCAAACGCCACGGCAGGTTAGGAGTTTGGTGGTGGCAGCGAGAACCCGCCCACAGCGCAGTGGGTGGAGTCAGTAACAGGCGGTTACTGACGGTAAGCGGGAATCCCCTATGTGGTCAGGCCTTGTGCGGCTTGACTTTCCATTCTGTGCGCAGTCGACGGGACGCGGCAAGCGGCGAGTGCTTCCGTACGGTACCGTCCTGTCACAGAAATTGGTGGCATAGTGGTGGGATATTCCCAGGCGGCTTTTTATCACCCGATTGGAGAAGCCGAGTTACTCAGGAGAGGAGTAACTGCAGCGCAGGAGAACGCACAAGATGGCGGAATTCAGCGGAATGTCCAAGGAGGATCTGGAGATCGTATGCCAGGGGAAGGGTGTCCCTTCCAACGCGTCCAGAAGCGTCATGAAGGCGGCGCTCAGGAGCATGGAGGAGTCTCATCGGGCGGAGGTGGAAAGCACTGACGGCGTCAGCATCGCAGAGGACGGCCCAACAGTGGACCTTCGTAAGGTACCGGTGAGAACCACAAGCCCCGCCCTCTCTCACAGCAGCAATGTTTCCCAGCAGCAATCCCTAGCAGGGCCAGGATCCCAACGTCCCAGGGGGGGCGACCCGGATACCCTAGCAGATCGGCTAGCGGAATTGGGGGAAAGGGCAACGGAGCAAGAACGCATGCTTGTCATTCGGATGTGGCATGCGGAGCGGGCATCACAAGCCGTGGTACCCCGGGAGCCGTTGTCAGCTGTTGTACACAGATCGGGACGCATTCAGTTTGCCAAGTTTGCAGACAGTGATGGGGACATTGATGGACATTTACAAGTTTTTGAAAGGACTTGCAAACTACACGATCTACCCAAGTCGGAGTGGGTGAGACACCTTGTGCCCACTCTGCATGGAGAGGCCTTGGAGGCCTATCGAGGAGTGGCCACGGAGGACTGTGGGAACTACGACGAAGTCGCGAAGGCCCTCCTCCAGCGATTCTTCATCACTCCAGAGTCTTACAGGAAGAAGTTCAGAGACTTGCCCAAGAATCCTAGCAGCACCCATGAGCAGTTCGCCACCCAGCTGCGGCAGTACGTGGTGAAGTGGGTGAAGGATTCGGAAGCCACTACATGGGACGCACTGATCGACCTGATCTGCAGGGAGCAGTTCTACCGCAGGTGCGCCCAAGAAGTGAAGGAGTGGGTGCTAGATCGGGAGCCACCCAGCTTAAAAATGGCTGCCCAATTAGCGGACAAATATGTGGCAATTCGGCCACGGGGGCAGAAGCGCCCCGCCAGCAGCCAGCTCCAACAGACTGTACCACCAAGGGGACCCCCCTCTTCAGCTCATCACCCCCAAAGACAAGCATCTTCCAACCCGGGTGCTCTTGGCCAGCAACCGCACCGCAGCGTCCCTGCAACTGATCAGAGATCATCGGTGCCACGACTGGAGAAGAAGTGCTACGGCTGTGGGAAAATCGGACATCTGAGGATGAACTGTCCTGCATCCCAAGCACCCCAGACTCGTGCCCCAAATCCGAGTGCTGGAGCCCGGATCGCTTGTTTGACGAGAGGAGATGAGCCTACAGAGACTGTTCCCCCTCCAGTCAGTCCGATGGAGTGTGGCGAGAGACAGGTGCACTCTGCGGAGAGAGTTACCTGCATGGCCAAACAGCCCCTACACAACATGTGGAGGCACCTGCAGTCAGTCCACGTGGGACCCCTGCAGGGAGAAGGCCTAAGAGACTCTGGGGCCTCAATCACTGTGGTGAGCCCCCACCTTATAGATCCTGCTGCAGTATTGCAGGGTCGCACTGCCACGGTCACCCTGGCAGAAGGAACAGAAAAAGCGGTTCCCATGGCAAGAGTCTACCTGGACTGGGGAGCTGGACCAGAGTTGCGAGAAGTTGCCGTCATGGATGGTCTCCCAACTGATGTGGTCCTAGGAAATGATCTGGGTGGTGGGATCGTCACTATGTTTGTTGGCGCCATTCCCCGGAGTCAAGTTCCAAACCCACCGTTGACATCAGCTACTCCAGCACCGCCCAGCCCAGAGGAAAAGACTACAGCTGCTAGACAACTGCCAGCACAGCCAACCACAGCATCAACCAGCCCAGAGGAAAAGATTACAGCGGCTAGATCAGTACATCGACCCCGCATGCCTTTTGCCTCTGGTATGCCTACGTCCCCTAGCAACGCAGAGGATGTCGGTTCCAGCTCGTGTGATCCTGTGGGGGTGCCCAATGATGCTCCTGACCCAAGTGGTTTGCCAACTCCGGCGGTGAGTATGAGAAACCACACTGACTTTTCCCTGACTGACCCCTACCAGACTGACCCTAGTAGTCCCCACCTAGATCCCCCTGTAGAGTGTCCCAATTTAGGAGAGATTGAGGGCCACAGGCAGGAGTTTAGGGAGGCTCAACTCTCTGACCCATCCCCGAAAGGCATGAGGCGCCACTCTGGCAGCGGCCTTGACAGGGTTGGGGCAGGAAGTTTGACCTGGCGGGAAGGGTTAAGGTACAGGGTAGCCAGGAAAGTGGGAGGGGATAGACCAGATAGGGAATGTGTCCAACTGGTCCCCCCAGGGAACTTTCCTGTGCAACCGGTGTCGGTTGCCAGCGAAACCCCTTTGGACAGTAACCCGGAGACAGACCGTACCCTGAAGTGCCTGACACAGAGCTTACCCTGGTCTGGAATGTCGGATGACGCCCAGACCAACTGTAAGGCTGGTGCCATGCGTTGGCAGCCGGGGCACTCCAGCGGTTGTGTTGTCTCTGGGCCTCTGCCCATAGGAGAACCCTTGCAGCAAGTTGCTGTGGACATAGCAGGTCCCTTGCCTGTGCACAGTAGATCGGGGAAGACACGCAGCCTCCCTGTAGTGGATGCCACACAGGATCCAGAGGCTGGTGGTCTGGCCGCCATCACTGTGGCACAGGTAGCGGACGAGGAGGGAAGAGTAGGCCTAGGTGACAGGGTATGTTTCCCGAGTCATAGGTCGACAGAAGAGGATTGGAGGGCAGGTCTGACAGTTAGGGCAGACAGTTGCCAGATAGGTATGACGAAGGTGCAGTGCCTGGGGCACCATGTGGGAGGAGACAGGGGTAGGCCCAACCCAGAGGGGGTGAAGGCAACCAGAGGCTGTCCCCGACCCACATCACCCAGACCGGTACTGACCTTAGAACCTGTAAGGCCCTACGGACATGTTGTCATTGACTTTAGTCCTGTAGTGAACCCCTTGACAGAGATGGCTAGGAAGGGCATTCCCAAGTCAGTGGACTTTGCACCCGCTTGCGAGTTGGCATTCCAGTCATTGAAGGAGGCTCAGGTACCCGCTCCAGTGCTGATGGCGCACATTCTTGACCTGGACTGTGTGTTACGAACTATTGCGCCACTGCACGGACTGGGAGCAGTACAGAGCCAGAAAGAGCCATATGGGCAGGAGCACCCTGTGGCCTGGTTGAGCAGTATACTGCTATTGTGGGAGCTGGGGTATGCCACAATTGGGACACCTTGGGTGGCACTTGTTTGTAACCGGCCCCCCACCGTGGTGACTTACCACCTACCTGTTAGGTGGCTGCAACCTACCTTGGGGGAATTGGACAGACTTTTGTGGTGGAGCCTTGAACTTGGACTTCAGGTGGACTATTTGAACATTGTGCACCCACGAAGAGAGGCCCACTGCACTATGGATGAACTGTCTAGGCCGGAGCCTACACACCCTAGGTAGCGTCCCCTTCAACACAAGGGACTGCGGGACCAGGACCAAAATCGTTGGGACATGGGTCCCTGGTTGACCCGCTTGAATGGGGGGGAAGGAATGTGGCCGGAAAGACTAGCCAGCCACACGTGTAATGGCGTCTGCGGCACTGAAGGGGTTAACCCTCGTGCCCAGCGCCATGTTGCGGACTGTTTAAAAGTTTGTTGAATCATGTGTTTTACTTTTAACATGTCATATGTAGTGCTCTGTGCACTATTGCAGGAATGCATGTTTAACTGTATCTATTTTATATTCAAGACAGGCTTGGTGTATATTTAAAGGAAAATGCTAATGGCCCTGTTCTATCAGAGAGGTGTGAAGGACAATACCTTTTGATGTGTAAGTTCCTTAGGAGAGATGCTAATCATTGGGTTTATGGGCTTGGAATTGACATACGAACGACCGATGTAGGAAGGAAGACTGTTTGTTTGTATTGTAGCCATTCCTGTTGTAATCTTAAACACTGGGATTGCCTGTAGATGTGAATGACCAGAAACATCTGTATTTTGAAGATATGTGATAAATTTATCAACAGTGATGTTAATCTGATACCAAACGTTGTCTGGGTGACAGGAAGGAGGATATTGTTTTATTGCACTTATATCCTTGTAAAATGTAATTTATTGGTATTTTGTAAAATAACCTGATTGGTTGGAGAAGACAGGGAGGGCTTACCCCCCTGTGGTACTGTGTGGAAAACTGACATAAAAAGGAGACCTGCGTGCCTCCAGAGTTGTAGTTGTAACATCTTCTTCTGCTGAAAACATCTTGATTGTATGCTGTTGCCCCTAGCAATAGGGAGGAGCCTTTTTAAAGGTTATTTGAGCAATAAACATCTTTGCCTCAAGACTGCTTCATCTTGTGACCAACAGGGTTAGGCCAAACCTAGCCCCGTCCTCCGGCTGTCCAGGGAAGCACCTAGCGTCTCCAAGCTCCGCCTTCCGCCAGCTACCGGTAGAGGCCTAGCAAGTGGCTAGTGGGTATTCGTCAACACCACACAGGTGTGGTAAAGCAGTGCGTCGGCACATACAGAGCAGAACCGTGGTTCCAAACGCCACGGCAGGTTAGGAGTTTGGTGGTGGCAGCGAGAACCCGCCCACAGCGCAGTGGGTGGAGTCAGTAACAGGCGGTTACTGACGGTAAGCGGGAATCCCCTATGTGGTCAGGCCTCGTGCGGCTTGACTTTCCATTCTGTGCGCAGTCGACGGGACGCGGCAAGCGGCGAGTGCTTCCGTACGGTACCGTCCTGTCACACCGTCCATATCCCAAGAGTACTCCAGTGCCCCCTATGGATTCAAAGAAAAGGATTTACCTGGTAAGTACCAAAATCCTATTTTTAATTATATGCTTTGATTATATTTGCTTTACATGCGCATGAGGGAGTGCTTGTATTCGGAAATGGTCGGTTACCTTGTCATCCGATATAATTACCCTGGGGAGAGATGGGATACTCCTTAAGTTGGGTCATATCTAAAACATTGCAGCATGCTGCCGTGCGACTACAAGAGGTAGGGGACTCTTGGGTTCGCGGGCCAATTCCATGGCGGTCTTGGCTAGGAGGGCGTTGTGGATTCACCAATGGAATGCTGAGGGTGACTCCGAGAAGTACTGGAGTACTGGGGATGGCTTTGTTATGTTGCTCTCGGCAGATACCACTGGTAAGTCTACCTTCTTGAGCTATGTTCTCTCACAATGGTTGGTGACGCATTTTTGTAGGATGCAGTCATTTCGACCGGATGGATACGGTTTTTCCCCTTCTTTGCAGGTAGAGGAAAGTGAAAAGGTAAAAGGTCAGCAGCCTTTTCAAGTTCGCAGAAGCAGAAATCATCCTCTGTTTCTACCACATCCACCGCATGTCGCTGGGTCTATCTTGCGGGAGCCTACACCGGTGGGGCCACGTCTAATACTCTTCAGTCAGTCCTGGAATGGACAATGACCAGTGAGTTAAGAATAGAGTCCCAAGGGGGACATACTGGAGTGTCCAGATAATTCCCTTCACTGTTTTTTCAAATAGATCTTACCGATTCTCCTCTGGACGGGGAGGTAGTATGCGACGCCATACAAGAGTTGGGTCAGGATCAGGACATTAGCCTGCTGTCCCTGTCACAAAAAAAAAAGCTGTTATTCAAGCTTTTTCGTGCTTCTGAGCCGGACGGCTCGGTCAGAACAATTCCAAAAATTTCTACTTAAGAAATTGAATTAAAAGATGGAGTCTCTCAGGGCAGGGATCTCCAATCTGTTAAAGGAGTAAGAGGTTTTAAGTGCGGTTTCTTCCGCGTTAGGCTTAGCTGGGTCTGCTATTCAGGTTTGTCATTGCCAGTTCACCGGAGTGATGGCAGTATGATGGTTTTCCTTCGATAGTAAAAGCCATTATTTTTCTGTACTGGGACGCTCTCCTGACTACGGCGAGGTCAAGAAACAAGTGGTGCAAGTCGTTGTTTTTCTCTGACAGTTCTTCAACACAGTGGTTGGCTCCTGAACTTGCCAGAATCACTGTTGATCCCAACGACGCTGATGTCGGAGTTGGGAATAAGGTTAGATACAGAACTGATGAGAGTTTTTGTTTTTTCTAGTGGAAAGAGATCTGAGGATCCAGAGTCGGATCAGATTTGCAACAGTGTAAACCCATCAATACGTTCCATTGATGAAGAAGATGGTTGCGGCCTACGAGGCCATTCGGTGAGCAGGTTAAATGCCAGAGTGGTTTTAGCGGGACCAGTTGGACATGTGGTCCGGCTCTCACCTGCACATGCACCGGAAAATAATCCTATTTTCCAGGACCAGGATATCTCTCCTGTGGTGGCTTCACAGTTCTCACCTCCTAGAGGGACGAAGGGTCGGGATCCAGGATTAGATCCTGGTGTCCATGGATACAAGTCTCCGAGGCTGGGGAGCAGTCTTTCCAGGGGAAGAATTTCCAGGGTAAAAAGGTCTGCAATAAGCATTCTGGAATTAAGAGCTATTTACAACGGAACATCTTCTTCGCAATCTGCCCGTCTTAATTCAGTCGGACGACTTAACAGCAGTGGCGTAAGTAAACTGCTAGGGCGGAACGAAGAGCAAAGCGGCAGTGACAGAAGCCACAAAAGTTTTCCGCTGGGCGGAAAGGCATGTAAACGTTTGGTTAGCGGTCTTCATTCTGGGTGTAGACAACTGAGAAACAGACTTCCTCAGCAGACACGATCTCCATCCAGGAGAGTGGGGTCTTCATCAAGAGGTTGTCACAGAAGTGACAAGTCTTTGGGGAATTCCTCAAATAGACATGATGGCGTCTCGCCTCAACAAGAAACTTCAGGGATATTGTTCCAGGTCAAGGGACTCTCAAGCAAAAGCGGTGGACGCCCTCGTTACACCGTGGGTGTTTCAGTCGGTCTATGTGTTCCCTCCACTTTGACTCTTTCCGAAGGTGATAAAGGTCATAAGAAAGAACAAAGGTTCAGGCGATCCTCATTGTTCCGGTCTAGCCAATGAGGGCTTGGTATCCAGATCTTCAAAAATTACTCATAGAAGATCACTGGGCTCTTCCTTTACGAGAGGACCTGTTACAGCAAGGACCGTGCGTGCATCAAGACTTACTGCGGCTGCTTTTGATGGCATGGCGGTTGAACGCCATATCCTAGCCCGAAAGGGTATTCCCAGTGAAGTCATTCCCACACTGCTTCAGGCTAGGAAAGAAGTAACGGCGAAGCTTTACCACCGTATTTGGAGGAAGTATGTGTCTTGGTATGAATCCATGAAGGCTCCTACTGAAGAATTTCAGCTGGGGCGTTTGCTCCATTTTTTGCAAGCAGGTGTGGATGCGGGCCTGAAATTAGGCTCCGTTAAAGTACAAATTTCGGCCTTATCTATTTTCTTTCAGAAACAATTGGCCTCCCTTCCAGAAGTTCAGACCTTCGTAAGGGGCGTGCTGCACATCCAACCTCCCTTTGTGCCCCTGGTGGCACCATGGGATCTTAATATGGTGTTGCAGTTCCTGCAATTCTCATTGGTTCGAACCTTTACGTAAGGTTGAGTTGAAATTCCTTACTTGGAAAGTGGTCATGCTGTTGGCCTTGGCATCCGCAAGGCGGGTGTCTGAATTGGCGCCTTTGTCTCACAGGGTGGTCTTCAGTATGCCGACTGACGGGATTCCAGCGCACAGTATACCGGCGCCGGGATACCGACAGCCGGCATACCGACACTTATTCTCCCTCGTGGGGGTCCACGACCCCCCTGGAGGGAGAATAAAATAGCATGGCACGCGTAGCGCGCCGAGCGCAGCGAGCCCGCAAGGGGCTCATTTGCGCTTGCCACACTGTCAATAAGCCGGCGGTCGGCCTCCCGGCGCCGGTATGCTGGTCGCCGGGAGCCCGACCGCCGGCATACCATAGTGAACCCATCTCACAAAGCCCCTATTTAATCTTCCATGCAGATAGAGCGGAGTTGAGAACTCGTCAGCAATTTCTGCCAAAAGTGGTTTCATCGTTTCACGTAAACCAGCCTGTTGTGGTGCCAGTGCCTACTGACGCCTTGGCGGAATCGAAGTCTCTCGATGTGGTCAGAGCTTTGTAAATCTATGTCGCCAGAACGGCTCAGATTAGGAAAACAGAGGATCTGTTTGTCCTGTGGGCTCCCAACAAGATTGGGGCACCTGCTTCCAAGCACACTATTGCACGCTGGATCTGTAATACGATTCAGCAGGCTCATTCTACGGCAGGTTTGCTGTTGCCAAAATCGGTGAAGGCCCATTCTACCAGAAAGGTGGGCTCATCCTGGGCGGCTGCCCAGGTGATCTCGGCATTACAAATCTGCCGAGTAGCTGCTTGGTTGGGTTCAAACACCTTTGCAAAGTTTTACAAGTTTGATACCCTGGCTGATGAGGACCTCTTGTTGGGTCAATCGGTGCTGCAGAGTCATCCGCACTCTCCCGCCCATTATAGATCTTTGGTATAAACTAGTGATGAGCGGGTTTGGTTTCTCGGAAACCGAACCCCCCCGAACTTCACCCTTTTTACACGGTCCGAGCCATACTCGGATTCTACCGTATGGCTCGGGTAACCCGAGCGCGCCCGAACGTCATCATCCCGCTGTCGGATTCTCGCGAGATTCGGATTCTATATAAGCAGCCGCGCGTCGCCGCCATTTTCACTCGTGCATTGGAAATGTTAGGGAGAGGACGTGGCTGGCGTCCTCTCCGTTATTGTTGAACTTGATTGTGCGGTGCACTATTGCTTAATTGTGGGGAGGGCTGGGGAGAAGCTGTATATAGGAGGAGTACAGTGCAGAGTTTTGCTGATCAGTGACCACCAGTTATCCGTTCTCTGCCTGAAAAAAACGCTCCATATCTGTGCTCACAGTGTGCTGCATATATCTATGCTCACACTGCTTAATTGTGGGGACTGGGGAGCAGATGTATTATATAGCAGGAGTACAGTGCAGAGTTTTGCTGACAGTGACCACCAGTATACGTTGTCTGCCTGAAAAACACTCCATATCTGTGCTCAGTATGCTGCTTTATTGTGGGGACTGGGGACCACCAGTATAATATTATATAGGAGGAGTACAGTGCAGAGTTTTGCTGACCAGTGACCACCAGTATATAATATATAGCATTACGGTACAGTAGGCCACTGCTGTACCTACCTCTGTGTCGTCATTAAGTATACTATCCATCTACATTCTATACCTGTGGTGCATTTTAGTTTTGCAGTTTGCTGACACAGTGACCACCAGTATACTATATATAGCAGTACGGAAGGCCACTGCTGTACCTACCTCTGTGTCGTCATTCATTAAGTATACTATCCATCTAAATTCTATACCTGTGGTGCATTTTAGTTTTGCAGTTTGCTGACACAGTGACCACCAGTATACTATATATAGCAGTACGGAAGGCCACTGCTGTACCTACCTCTGTGTCGTCATTCATTAAGTATACTATCCATCTACATTCTATACCTGTGGTGCATTTTAGTTTTGCAGTTTGCTGACACAGTGACCACCAGTATACTATATATAGCAGTACGGAAGGCCACTGCTGTACCTACCTCTGTGTCGTCATTCATTAAGTATACTATCCATCTACATTCTATACCTGTGGTGCATTTTAGTTTTGCAGTTTGCTGACACAGTGACCACCAGTATACAATATATAGCAGTACGGAAGGCCACTGCTGTACCTACCTCTGTGTCGTCATTCATTAAGTATACTATCCATCTACATTCTATACCTGTGGTGCATTTTAGTTTTGCAGTTTGCTGACACAGTGACCACCAGTATACTATATATAGCAGTACGGAAGGCCACTGCTGTACCTACCTCTGTGTCGTCATTCATTAAGTATACTATCCATCTACATTCTATACCTGTGGTGCGCCTCTTTTTTTCTTTGCATCATGTGCTGTTTGGGGACTATTTTTTTGAAGTGCCATCCTGCCTGATACTGCAGTGCCACTCCTAGATGGGCCAGGTGTTTGTGTCGGCCACTTGTGTCGCTTAGCTTAGTCACACAGCGACCTTGGTGCGCTTCTTTTTTTCTTTGCATCATGTGCTGTTTGGGGACTATTTTTTGGAAGTGCCATCCTGCCTGACACTGCAGTGCCACTCCTAGATGGGCCAGGTGTTTGTGTCGGTCACTTGTGTCGCTTAGCTTAGTCTCACAGCGACCTTGGTGCGCCTCTTTTTTTCTTTGCATCATGTGCTGTTTGGTCACATTTTTTTTGAAGTGCCATCCTGCCTGACACTGCAGTGCCACTCCTAGATGGCTCAGGTGTTTATGTCGGCCACTTGTGTCGCTTAGCTTAGTCACACAGCGACCTTGGTGCACCTCTTTTTTTTCTTTGCATCATGTGCTGTTTGGGGACTATTTTTTTGAAGTGCCATCCTGTCTGACACTGCAGTGCCACTCCTAGATGGGCCAGGTGTTTGTGTCGGCCACTTGTGTCGCTTAGCTTAGCCATCCAGCGACCTCGGTGCAAATTTTAGGACTAAAAATAATATTGTGAGGTGTGAGGTGTTCAGAATAGACTGGAAATGAGTGGAAATTACGGTTATTGAGGTTAATAAAACTATGGGATCAAAATGACCCCCAAATTCTATGATTTAAGCTGTTTTTTAGGGTTTTTTGTAAAAAAACACCCGAATCCAAAACACACCCGAATCCGACAAAAAAATTTCGGTGAGGTTTTGCCAAAACGCGTCCGAATCCAAAACACGGCCGCGGAACCGAATCCAAAACACAAAACCCGAAAAATGTCCGGTACACATCACTAGTATAAACCCCATGGTTCTTGAAGCATCCCCAGCATCCTCTAGGACGTATGAGAAAATAGGATTTTAATACCTACCGGTAAATCCTTTTCTCTTAGTCCGTAGAGGATACTGGGTGCCCGTCCCAGTGCGTACTGTATCTGCAGTCATTGGGTATGTTTACACACATGGGGGGTCATTTCGAGTTGTTTGCTCGTTGCCGATTTTCGCTATACTGCGATTAGTCGCTTACTGCGCATGCGCAAGGTTCGCAGAGCGCATGCGCTTAGTTATTTTACACAAAAGTTAGGTATTTTACTCACGGCATAACAAAGCTTTTTCATCGCTGTGCTGATCGTAGTGTGATTGACAGGAAGTGGGTGTTTCTGGGCGGAAACTGGCCGTTTTATGGGAGTGTGCGGAAAAACGCAGGCGTTCGAGTTTCAAAACGCAGGAGTGGCTGGAGAAACGGGGGAGTGGTTGAGCAAACGCTGGGTGTGTTTGTGACGTCAAACCAGGAACGAAAAGGACTGAGCTGGTCGCAATGGCTGAGTAAGTCCGGAGCTACTCAGAAACTGCTAAGAAATTTCTATTCGCACTAATCTTTCGTTCGCACTTCTGCTAAGCTAAAATACACTCCCAGAGGGCGGCGGCTTAGCGTGTGCAATGCTGATAAAAGCAGCTAGCGAGCGAACAACTCGGAATCACCCCCATGGTGTGTTGTTGTTAAGTCAGCCTTTTGCTGACGTTATTCCGGCCATAACATGCGTTATGCTGTTACTGGTTGTGTTTACACACATAGATTGTGTTACGTTTTATGTCAGCGTATTGCTGCATATTCTTCATGTCGTTGGCTGGTGTTCTATTGAATGCCACGTTCTGCGGCATACTGGAGGTGTGAGCTGATAAAATGCTCACCGTGGTTTAACAATAAATTCTTTCCTCGAAATGTCCGTCTCCCTGGGCACAGTTCCTATAACTGGAGTCTGGAGGAGGGGCATAGAGGGAGGAGCCAGTTCACACCCCTTTTAAAGTCTTAAAGTGCCCATGTCTCCTGCGGATCCCGTCTATACCCCAAGGTTCTTGAAGCATCCCCAGCATCCTCTACGGACTAAGAGAAAAGGATTTACCGGTAGGTATTAAAATCCTATTATCTGTCTAAAATACATATTTATTATATTACATAATCATTTACCGAAAGCGTCTTTCTTATATCTTTTTATTTCTGTTGCGGGAGACAGTGTCAGATTGGGGCATGAAGGGCCCACCAGGGGAATGCAGTGGTAGGGGCCCATGTTTGTGAGTGTGGCCAGTCTCTACTTGGGTTGCATGGTCTAGGCCTCTTGATAAATATATATTGTAAATACTGCTAGTGCATGCAGGATAATGTAGCAGATTAATACTAGAAATCCACTGTAGAAAATATACCATAGCCCTGTGCAGTATAAGGTAACATATGTAGAATGTATAATTCAAGTGCAATTCAACTGCACCGTCTGGAACCTGATCCCTAAAGGAGGAGATAGGGCCCACCGGTGGTTTCCCCTGTACCCCTGTGGGCCGGTCCGCCCCTGGCGGGAGCTGTCCAGAAAGGCAGTGCCTTTGAATTACATAGGAAACCCTCACAAAATGGCTGTCGATCTTTCCCTTGCTATATTGACTGCATGTTTATCTTTGGACTTCTACAAAATGGGCGCTGCTATGATTAACAAAGGGATGGTAGATGCTAGAATCAAGTAGCCTAAAGGACCTATGACATCAGGGGGAGGAGCTAGGCCAGCGGGATAGTTCTTCTACTATCCATGCCACCAACTATTACCTTTAGTAACCCGGTGACGAGCGAAGCAGACCGAGCGAGCCTGAAGCGTGGCGAGCGAAGCGAGCCCACGGGGGTACATTTCCGATACCCTGTTCGGCCAAGGCTCCTCTGCCTGGTGACGTCAGAGGTCCTTTACCCAATTTGGATTTAGAACTAACCACAAAGGGATACCCACTAGCAGCAGACACACATAACCGCAAGTGAGATGTGCGCTTCAGATGCGCTCCACCTGTCCATACCAAAAACGGAATCTCACTCATACTGCACGTGCCCACAGGACACCGGAAATGGGGCGGAAATGATGCGATCGCAACTGGGACTGGAAGTCCTGTTCCCAGAAGTGATCTTTAATAGTTTTATTAATACCTAACACTCGTTTTTATTAATTATATCAACAATCTAGCTGTTTACAATATGTATGAACTATAGATTAAATTGGAACAACATTTTAAAGTGTTTTCTACTTCCTAATCACTGATTCCAAACAGGAAGTGATGTCAGGTACTGTACCTTTCATTAATTAATTTGGGTATAAATATTGGCCTGCTATAAGCTACTCTCCACCCCTTGATAAAGTCTTTTTGACGAAACGTGTTGGTGACGCTGATCATACCTCATCCCTGCACAAGCTAAGCACTTTTTATGACCTTAGTTGTACTTTTATCTTTTACAACACGAGAAATTTATGTTTTAAATTGTTAGCCATTTTCCGTCAGTCTCCACAAGGATTCAGTTTTTGTGACATAGATATTAGAGATGAGCGCCTGAAATTTTTCGGGTTTTGTGTTTTGGTTTTGGGTTCGGTTCCGCGGCCGTGTTTTGGGTTCGAACGCGTTTTGGCAAAACCTCACCGAATTTTTTTTGTCGGATTCGGGTGTGTTTTGGATTCGGGTGTTTTTTTCCAAAAACACTAAAAAACAGCTTAAATCATAGAATTTGGGGGTCATTTTGATCCCAAAGTATTATTAACCTCAAAAACCATAATTTACACTCATTTTCAGTCTATTCTGAATACCTCACACCTCACAATATTATTTTTAGTCCTAAAATTTGCACCGAGGTCGCTGTGTGAGTAAGATAAGCGACCCTAGTGGCCGACACAAACACCGGGCCCATCTAGGAGTGGCACTGCAGTGTCACGCAGGATGTCCCTTCCAAAAAACCCTCCCCAAACAGCACATGACGCAAAGAAAAAAAGAGGCGCAATGAGGTAGCTGTGTGAGTAAGATTAGCGACCCTAGTGGCCGACACAAACACCGGGCCCATCTAGGAGTGGCACTGCAGTGTCACGCAGGATGTCCCTTCCAAAAAACCCTCCCCAAACAGCACATGACGCAAAGAAAAAAAGAGGCGCAATGAGGTAGCTGTGTGAGTAAGATTAGCGACCCTAGTGGCCGACACAAACACCGGGCCCATCTAGGAGTGGCACTGCAGTGTCACGCAGGATGTCCCTTCCAAAAAACCCTCCCCAAACAGCACATGACGCAAAGAAAAAAAGAGGCGCAATGAGGTAGCTGACTGTGTGAGTAAGATTAGCGACCCTAGTGGCCGACACAAACACCGGGCCCATTTAGGAGTGGCACTGCAGTGTCACGCAGGATGTCCCTTCCAAAAAACCCTCCCCAATCAGCACATGATGCAAAGAAAAAGGTTAGGTGGTATACAATTATGGACGGGCTGCCGAGTGCCGACACAGAGGTAGCCACAGCCGTGAACTACCGCACTGTACTGTGTCTGCTGCTAATATATAGACTGGTTGATAAAGAGATAGTATACTCGTAACTAGTATGTATGTATAAAGAAAGAAAAAAAAACCACGGTTAGGTGGTATATACAATTATGGACGGGCTGCCGAGTGCCGACACAGAGGTAGCCACAGCCGTGAACTACCGCACTGTACTGTGTCTGCTGCTAATATAGACTGGTTGATAAAGAGATAGTATACTCGTAACTAGTATGTATGTATAAAGAATGAAAAAAAAACCACGGTTAGGTGGTATATACAATTATGGACGGGCTGCCGAGTGCCGACACAGAGGTAGCCACAGCCGTGAACTACCGCACTGTACTGTGTCTGCTGCTAATATAGACTGGTTGATAAAGAGATAGTATACTCGTAACTAGTATGTATGTATAAAGAAAGAAAAAAAAACCACGGTTAGGTGGTATATACAATTATGGACGGGCTGCCGAGTGCCGACACAGAGGTAGCCACAGCCGTGAACTACCGCACTGTACTGTGTCTGCTGCTAATATAGACTGGTTGATAAAGAGATAGTATACTACTAATATTATATACTGGTGGTCAGGTCACTGGTCACTAGTCACACTGGCAGTGGCACTCCTGCAGCAAAAGTGTGCACTGTTTAATTTTAATATAATATTATGTACTCCTGGCTCCTGCTATAACCTATAACTGGCACTGCAGTAGTGCTCCCCAGTCTCCCCCACAATTATAAGCTGTGTGAGCTGAGCAGTCAGACAGATATATAATATATATAGATGATGCAGCACACTGGCCTGAGCCTGAGCAGTGCACACAGATATGGTATGTGACTGACTGAGTCACTGTGTGTATCGCTTTTTTCAGGCAGAGAACGGATATATTAAATAAACTGCACTGTGTGTCTGGTGGTCACTCACTATATAATATATTATGTACTCCTGGCTCCTGCTATAACCTATAACTGGCACTGCAGTAGTGCTCCCCAGTCTCCCCCACAATTATAAGCTGTGTGAGCTGAGCAGTCAGACAGATATATATAATATTATATATAGATAATAGATGATGCAGCACACTGGCCTGAGCCTGAGCAGTGCACACAGATATGGTATGTGACTGAGTCACTGTGTGCTGTGTATCGCTTTTTTCAGGCAGAGAACGGATTATATTATGTACTCCTGGCTCCTGCTATAACCTATAACTGGCACTGCAGTAGTGCTCCCCAGTCTCCCCCACAATTATAAGCTGTGTGAGCTGAGCAGTCAGACAGGTCAGATATATATAATATTATATATAGATAATAGATGATGCAGCACACTGGCCTGAGCCTGAGCAGTGCACACAGATATGGTATGTGACTGAGTCACTGTGTGCTGTGTATCGCTTTTTTCTGGCAGAGAACGGATTATAAATAAAAGTGGTGGTCACTGGTCACTATCAGCAAAACTCTGCACTGTACAATACTGAGTACTCCTAATGCTCCCCAAAATTAGTAAATCAAGTGTCTCTCTAATCTATTCTAATTCTAAACGGAGAGGACGCCAGCCACGTCCTCTCCCTATCAATCTCAATGCACGTGTGAAAATGGCGGCGACGCGCGGCTCCTTATATAGAATCCGAGTCTCGCGATAGAATCCGAGCCTCGCGAGAATCCGACAGCGTCATGATGACGTTCGGGCGCGCTCGGGTTAACCGAGCAAGGCGGGAAGATCCGAGTCGCTCGGACCCGTGAAAAAAAACATGAAGTTCTGGCGGGTTCGGATTCAGAGAAACCGAACCCGCTCATCTCTAATAGATATTGTTTTATTGTTTTTATTTTAAATTAATGTTTTATATTTTATACAGTCTTTCATAGTCTTTTTATAATAGATATATACCAAAAGGTCGCTTGTAAAACCCTATCCCGTGTGTGTGTGTTTGTGTGTGTGTGTGTGTGTGTGTGTATGTATATATATATATATATATATAATGTACTGTATGTATGTATGTATGTATGTATGTGAAAGCCCTCACTCAGTGACTGATCACTAATTCTCTTACTTCCCGATATGTTAGGAAGCTGAAATTTAATGGTTCCGATACAGAAGATAGACATTATAAAGATACAGTCATTAGGTCTACAGTAAAAGGTCGATGGGGTCAAAAGGTCAACACACAAAAATAAAAATTTGTGTGTATTCTGTTTTTAAGCATTTTTACCCCAATTTGTTGAATGTGTCCCCACGCTTTGCTCGCCACACTTCGGGCCCCGTGGCTTGTTTCGCTCACCACAAGGTTACTAATGGTGATAGTTGGTGATATGGATAGTCAGTTTGATTAAATGCGTCCGCTCGCCACAAAATTACTAAAGGTAATAGTTTGTGACATGGATAGTAAATGCAGCAAAAGTTGTTAAAATGTTAAAAAATAAATAAATAAAGATGTGTCGACCTTCTGACCCTGTTGACCTAATGCATGTCGACCATTAGTGGTCGACCTATTGACTGTAGACCTTTTTATTGTAACTCTATAGACCGAATACCAAATTGAATATAGGTATTCTTCAGGTGGGAAATAGAAAAACTATGTAATTAGAATTTTAATAAACCTCCCCTAAGGGAATGAACAGGGGGTTGACATAATGACATCATTACCGATGTGTGGCTTGCGTTGCGTGAACGATAACGCCAAAATGGATAATCTGATCAAAATTTGTATTGCACCTCCAGTGTGTAGAATCTAATAAAACGACAAAAATTGTCCTGTCACTTTTTACCGTATCTGCTACGGTTACTCCTCGGGTAACGCCAAGAACCATAGATTAATATTTATTTACATTAAGACATCTTTAGTTATCTGCAACAAAAGAAACTGTTCTAACTTTTGAACCATAACTGCTATTTCAAATCTGTATTGCAGCAATAAACTTTTCAGCAAATTCTGATGTTGTTTGACATGTTACACGACCCCCTTTCCATTTAAAAAAAAAATGACTAAAGGGGGGTACTGAAGGGGGAGATGTGTGTTGAGCGATCTTAACACAGACCGCTCAGCACACATCTCTCCCCCCGCTCAGCGCAGCGCGATGTGCTGAACGAGGGGACGGACGGACAGGGGGCCGCTCACTTCACACAGCGTTGAAGTGAGCGACCCGCTAGATTGAGCCTGCATGCAGGCTCAATCTAGCACCGGTGATAGCTATCGCTGGGGGCATACACATGGCAGATCCGTGCTTAAAATCTAAGCAATCTAGTCAGATTGCTTAGAATTTAAACACGGATCTCTCCGTGTGTTTCCCCCTTTAGATTCAAGATGGCCAATTTCAAGATGGCGCCCATGTTCGGTTCATACCGTAAAAGATAGCCCACCTCACCCATACCTTACTGGAGTATTCAGTTTTCCCATTTCCTGCACAGTTTTCGAAAAACAAAAGGGTGTACTGCGACTTTTGTGTATATATATATATATATATATATATATATATATATATATATATTATACAGTATATATATATATATATATATATATAGTGGCAGTCCAGTCTGGATGCCACCCCGGGTTTTTGCAGGATAGGGCACAACAGTTCGGTTGACCGGGTTTAGGACTGGACCCAAGAGGAAGCCCCATGGAGGTGTTGGGACACAGCAGGTTGTCTCTTTAATGTTGTGTCAAAGATTATCTGGCAGTTGGAAATTATAGTATTGTATTGGTGTTGATACACAGAAATACCCTGCAATTTCATACATGAGATCCCATCCATGCAGGTCCGGTCCAGGTATTGGAGCAAGCGCTCCCAGCAATCAGGCACACCTGTGCCATACTTTTATAAAGCTCATTAGGGCAAGGGCTCAGGGCTTCTGATGCCAACAAGTGGCCAGGTGATAGAAGGTTGGCCAGTGGGTTAGAGACAGGAAGCCTGAGATTGTGTACATGCTGTTTATGAACTGGTGCCTAATTAAGATACCCCTTGAACATGCTGTGAAAAGTCTGTTTACTGTGCTGTGGAAGTAAACGGACTGCTTTTCTTTTATACAACTGTGTCAGCGTCGTGTCTGGTGGAAGGTCGCTTGTTACAAATTGGCGCCCGAACAGGGACCATCTGCTTGGTACACCAAGCGCAGCGGGAACCCAGCGGCTGCAGGAGCCGCTGGAGCCGTGACAGTCTCCACAGGCTCTGCAAACTTCCACTGGTCAGGTTAGTAACCAGCCAGGGTGAGTGTGTCAATTAGTTAAAAAAAGAAAAGAAAAAGGTTCCCCCCCCCCCCTTTGTGTGTTTTGTTGTTGTTGTTGTTTAACTGTGGTTTGGTGTATGTTAAGGGATGCAAGATTCATATATCGTGCATCCGTCCCGTCCACCATGGAGTTGTTAAGGGCCCTAACTAATGTGGCTACGGGGCAACAATCCCAGATGCAGCTTCTCCAAACACAAGTACAAGCTCAGCAGGAAACCCTGTGCCTGTTTCGTGATGAAATGGGTGTCCAGCGACAGCATCACCAGGAGCCTAGGCCGTTGCAAAAGATGTGTCCCTCAGACAATGTAGAAGCCTACCTGGGGACCTTTGAGCGGGCGGCCGCACACTTGGGATGGCCAGATGATAGCTGGGCGAATAAGCTGGCCCCATATTTGACGGGGGATCCCCCAGAAAACATACCATGACCTCCCGGTGGACCAGGCATCTACCTATTCGCAGCTTAAAGCTGCCATACTGGGTCACATCGGCGTAACCAAGGCATGCAAAGCCCAGCGGTTGGACCTCGACAGAGAATTCTCAAATCCAGCTGGCTGAACTGCTAAAAATGGCGAGGTCTTGGCTTCAGCCAGAAAAGAATACGTCTGACCAAGTGGTGGAGATCATAGCCATAGACCACTGTGTGCGGGTCTTAGACAGAGGCATGCAGAGGTGGGTTCTCCAGGCTGACCCTCAAAATATGGAGGACCTAGCTGCCGCAATGGAGAGATATGCTGTTCTGGGGAAAATGGCTAAGCCCTTAGATTCGACCAGTCCCAAGACCCCAGACCCGTCAAACTCCGGAAGCAGGGGCCCGGACCAATCCGGTCATTTGCTATGAGTGCGGGGAACAGGACCACATCCGAAAGAACTGTACCAAACAACCTGAGCCTATGGAGTGTGGTGCAGCCCTTATTTCATAGTAGAGAAGGATTTACTCTATAGGGTTGTCAAGGAACGGGGTAAGAAAGTTGAACAGCTTATAGTACCACGGGTCCGTCAGCCTCTGGTCCTGGAAGCTGCTCATTCAAAGTTGTGGGGAGGACAATTGGGGGAGGAGAAAACTCTGCAGAGGATACAGCAGTGGTTTTTCTGGCTGGGAATCCGAGCGTCGGTAGCAAAGTACTGTCAGGAGTGTCCCATCTGCCAGCGTACCGCACCAAAGCCCCAGTACAGAGCTCCCCTCATCCCTCTTCCGGTAATTTCCATTCCCTTTGAAAGGACTGGGATGGATATTGTGGGGCCAGTAGAAAAATCAGCAAGGAGACATCAGTATGTCTTAGTCCTCCTTGATTATGCCACACGATACCCTGAAGCCATCTCTCTAAGAAATATGAAGACAGCAACCATTGCCAAAGAACTATTGCTGATCTTCTCCCGCCTGGGCATACCTAAGGAGGTCCTCACTGACCAGGGGACCCCCTTATGTCCGGCTGATAAGCGACCTATATCGGCTGCTGAGGGTTAAGAAGATTCGCACCTCAGGGTATCATCCGCAGACTGATGGCTTGGTGGAGCGTTTTAACCACACACTCCAGCAGATGCTCAGGAGGGCAGTCGCCCAGGACAAAAGGGATTGGGACCAGCTCCTACCTTTTCTGATGTTCGCCATCCAAGAGGTTCCCCAGTGCTCTATGGGCTTGAGCCCCTTTGCGCTGTTGTACGGCAGACAGCCTCGGGGAATCCTGGACCTCCTGAAGGAGGGATGGGAACAACAGACGTCCCCGGAACAAAATGTAGTACAGTTCGTTCACCAGCTCTACGGGCGGTTCCAGCAGATAGCTCCGTTGGTCAGGGACCATATGACTCAGGCCCAGTCTAGGCAGAAATGTCATTATGATGTCCCAGCTAAGAAACAGAGTTTTAACCCTGGAGACAAGGTCTTGGTCCTGGTGCCCACAGTGGAGAGCAAGCTTTATGTTCATTGGCAAGGGCCATATACAGTGCTCGAGGCTGTGGGACCAGTGACTTATTGTGTGAGCCAACCGGGAAAGCGAAAGCTTACACAGATCTATCATATAAATCTGCTGAAGCCCTGGAGGGAAAGCTCAGAGATAGCAACGGCAAGAGTGGCTAAGATCTGAGCATGTGTGGTTCCAATTGACAGATCGTTCGACGAGGTCATGACGCGTCAAGTTCAAGACATGGTCAGGAGAAATTTAGATGTCTTTTCGGCGATTCCAGGGAAGTAAAAGATCATCGAGCACGATATCGTTACTCCTCCGGGGGTAGTGGTCAATCTGCAGCCATACCGGATACCCGAAGCAAAGAGGGACGCAGTACGCAAGGAAGTGGAGGAAATGTTACGCCTAGGGGTTATTGAAGAGTCCACCAGCGGGTGGAATAACCCTATAGTGCTGGTTCCCAAGCCATCCGGAGCACTGCGGTTCTGCAACGACTTCCGCAGGTTGAACCAAGTATCTAAATTTGATGCCTAACCCATGCCACGCGTTGATCAGATGATCCAGCAACTGGCCCAAAGCCAATACCTGACCACTCTTGACCTTACTAAAGGCTATTGGCAGATTCCCCTCACTGAGGCTGCCAAGGCAAAAACGGCTTTTTCCACCCCAGATGGCCTGTTTCAGTATCGAGTCTTGCCATTTGGTCTTCACGGGGCCCCGGCCACATTCCAGCGGGCTATGACAATCCCCTCCAGCCCCTCCGGAAGTACGCAACCGCGTACCTAGATGACATTGTTAACTTCAGCGACGACTGGGAGTCTCATCTGGCCAAAGTGGAAGCTGTATTAAAGTCTCTTCACTTCCACAGACTCACAGCCAACCCAGAGAAGTGTGCAATAGGTATGTCGGAGGCTAAGTACTTGGGGTACGTGGTGGACCAGGGCCAAATCAAACCTCAGGTCAATAAAGTGGAGGCAGTTGCTGCCTGGCCAAGGCCTGAGAGGAAAACCCAACTCAGGGCCTTCTTAGGCCTGGTGGGATATTACCGCAAGTTTATCCCGAACTTTGCCACCAGAGCAGCCCCGCTCACTGATTGCTTGAAAAAGCAAAGTCTGGACAAACTTGTGTGGATGTTCCAGGTACATGGGGCCTGGAAGCACTTAAAAAGTGCCCTGTGTAAAGCACCTGTGTTGATAGCCCCGGACTTCGGTAAAAGGTTCATCCTGCAGACGGATGCTTCAGGAACAGGCCTCGGTGCAGTGTTGTCTCAGGAAGTAGGTGGGGAAGAGAAACTGGTCCTCTACCTCAGCAAGAAACTACTGCCTAGGGAACATCGATATGCCACGGTAGAGCAGGAATGCCTGGCTATTAAGTGGGCAGCAGAGACTCTGAGGTACTATCTCCTGGGACGGGAGTTCACCTTAATCACTGATCACGCTCCACTCCAATGGATGTGCCTGAATAAGGAGACCAACGCAAGGTCCAGCACAGAGCAGGAGGATTACAGGGCAACGCAGATGCCCTTTCAAGGAAGTTCCTCTCTTCAAAAGATGCATAGCTCTGTGGAGTGAAGCTAGGGGGGGGAGTACTCGGAGAGAGAACAACCCGAAAAGGGGTACGTGTGCTTAGATTGGCGAGCAGGTATGTGCGCCAAAGAAGGACTCAGCTTCACCCGTAGGCTCGAAGCTTAGGGGAAGGATATGTGGCAGTCCAGTCCGGATGCCACCCCGGGTGTTTGCAGGACAGGGCACAACAGTTCGGGTGCCCGGACTAAGGCAACCTGGGTTTAGGACTGGACCCAAGAGGAAGCCCCAGGGAGGTGTTGGGACACAGCAGGTTGTCTCTTTAATGTTGTGTCAAAGATTATCTGACAGTTGGAAATTATAGTATAAAGCTAGTTAGGGCAAGGGCTCAGGGCTCCAGATGCCAACAACTGTCCAGGCGATAGAGGGCGGGCCAGTGGGTTAGAGACAGGGAGCCTGAGAATGTACATGCTGTTTGTGAACCGGTGCCTAATTGAGGTACCCTTTGAACATGCTGTGAAAAGTATGTTTACTGTGCTGTGGAAGTAAACGGACTGCTTTTCTTTTATACAACTGTGTCAGCGTTGTGTCTGGTATATATATATATATATATATATATATATATATATATATAAAATATAAATCTAATATATAAATCAAAATGTAGTGAGAATGCACCTAAAGAGTTATTTTTAACAGACCTGGTAGTGATAGGGTTAATGGAATGTTCATAATAGTGTGAATACTTGCCTTGCTATCTTAATAGTTGCTCGACTCACCAGGGTGTGTGGATCCAGAAAATGGGGGTGGTCTGGGGGTGTTGATGGACTGCGTCATCACTGCTCCATCCGCCTGCTGTACAGTGCCTACATTACCAGCACTGAAGTGGGGGAATGGAGCTATGATGACACAATGCAGTACGAATCGAGTTATTGGCCCACCCACTTTTCTTTCATGAGCGGAGGATGCGGTGGTGAGAGGGGACTGCTGGAGAGGGGTGAGCAAATGTGGGAGACTTGCCCACTTTTCACCAGATTTATGGGAGCGTCCTGGCCATCCCGGAAGACTAGACAGTGGTGACCTCCTGAAGCACAGTGGTAGAATCTGTGTGTGTACTTGGCATCACCGTCTGAGCGTCAGACACGTTTGCACCTTTTTACTTTATTACAGTTTTATAATATATATTTCACTATTTTATCTCATTGTAAAACAACAAATGTGTTCTGTTTGAAATAGTGGAAGACAGAGAAATTGCTGATCAGTCTTTAGACTGTGATAGAAAAAATGCACAGCTCATCATAGTAAGTACCAATGAACTTCACTTACTCCATAGCACCTCTCCGTATATTTCCATAAATGTCCAAACATTTCCTCTAGTCTAGGCAAATCCTGAATAGGTGTCACCCCCCCTACATGTCATATTTCAATTGGGTTAAAATAAAACGAGAACACTAGTAGCATTGCTTTCGAAAAATATTTAAATTAATTAATAATTAAAGTACATTTTCCTGTAAGTCTTAATTGTGGACCACATGAATTTCAATACCTATGTAACAAATTTATAAGAAGGCTAGACCACATAACTGTTGCACTTTCTCTTGTCCACTAGGTGGCACTGTTATATCTATAGAGTTTAGGACAAGGGGAAGAGTGCTGCTATTCAAGTTGATTGAGTTCTTTCTCTTTAAAATTGTTATATCTATAGAGTTGCTGTACTGTGCGGCTAAGGGAAGATAGTGTCCATTGCAAACCTGCAGTGGCGTCCATTAAAAAAAAAGTGTTTCAAATTAAAGAGCAATATTTTCAAAGTAAAAAAAAACTTTGCTAAGAGGAAAATGTTAAGTGGCACAAATGCATTAGAAGATAATTCCTAGATTTGTTTCATTAATAGATGCAAAAAGATGCCTGACGCTAGCGGGACCTGGTGCACCAAGAGGGGCTGTTTGGCACTACTGCAGCTATGATGTATGATGACACATCTGTATCTATATATCAGGGACATGCGGTGAGGTAAATGGCTCAGGAGGCACTGGCTAGTACCAGAGCCAGTTTTATACACAATACTGTTTATGAGCTCAAGGGTTCATGTGGGCTTTATACCCATATACAGCAGTACAGTGGTGCTTGAAAGTTTGTGAACGCTTAAAATGTTTCTATATTTCTGCTGAAATTTGGCCTAAAACTACCTCAGATTTTCACTAGTCCTAAAAGTAGATAAAGAGAACCAAAGAGAAAAAAAGTTACACAAAATTAGACATACTAATGTTTTTATTGAGGAAAATGATCCAATATCGCATATCTTTGAGTGGCAAAAGTATGTGAACCTTTTCTTTTATGTGTCTGGTATGACCCCCTTGCGCAGCAGTAACTGCATGTAAATGTTTCTGTTAACTGCTGATTAATCCTGAACATTAGCTTGAAGGAATCTTAGCCCATTCCTCCGTACAGAGCAGCTTCAACTCTATTATGTTGTTGGGTTTTCTCCCATGAACTGCTCGCTTCAGGTCCTTCCACAACATTTCGATTGGAATAACGTCAGGGCTTTGACTTGGCCATTCCAAAACGTAAAATGTATTGCTCTTTAACCATTCTTTGGTCGAGTTACTTGTGTACTTGTGCTTTGGGTAGTTGTCTTGCTACATGGCCTCAGCTCATTGATAGATGTCCTGACATTTTCCTTTAGACTATTCTAGTATAATTCAGAATTTATTGTCCCATCAATGATGGCAAGTCATCCTGGGCCAGATGCAGCAAAACAGGCCCAAACCATGATACCACCACCACTGTGTTTCATAGATGGTACAAGGTTTTTAGGCTGGAATGCAGTGTTCTCCTTTCTACGAACATAATGCTTCTCATTTAATCTAAAAAGCTCTATTTTGAACTCATCTGTCGGCAAAACATTATTCCAATAGCCATCTGGCTTGTCCAGGTGATTTTTAGCAAACTTCAGACTGGCAGCAATGTTCTTTTTGGAGAGCAGCGAATTTCTCCTTGCAATCCTGCAATGCACACCACTGTTGTTCAGTGTCCTCCTGATGGTGGACTCATGAACATTAACATGATCTAATATGAGAAAGGCCTTCCATTGCTCAGTTTACTTTGGGCTCCTTTGTGACCTTGCAAACTATTAGATGCCTTGCTCTTGGAGTGATCTTTGTTGGTCGACCACTACTGGGGAGGGTAATAATGATCTGGAATTTAATCCATTCGTACACAAACTGCCTGACTTTTGATTGTGGAGTCCAAACTCTTTAGAGATGGTTTTGTTACCTTTTCAAGCCTGATGAGCATCAACAAATCTTCTGAGGTCCTCAGAAATCTCCTTTGTTCGGGGCATGATACACTTCCACAAACATGTGTTGTGAACAGATCCCTGTTCTTTTAAAAATACAGGTTGTCCACTCACACCTGATTGTCACCCCATAGATTTAAAATCACTGACTCTAATAATTCCACCTTCAAAATATCTGCTAAGCCTAAAGGTTAACATACCAGATACGTGATATTGGTTCATTTTCCTCAATAAAAAAAAATGAGCACAACTAATTTGTTTATTTTATTTCTCTTTATCTACTTTTAGGACTCGTGTGAAAATCTGAAGAAGTTTTAGGCCAAATTTCAACAGAAATATAGAAAATTCAGAAGGGTTCACAAACTTTCAAGCACCGCTGTATATATTGCTGGAAATGTTGTGAGTTTTGATCAGAGATGTGTGGAAAAGGTAGGCAGGGGAGGCACTGCCTCACCTGTCATAGGGCGGTATCTTATTACAGGAGATAAAACATAGGGTGTGAAAATGTCCTTTTTTATAATGTTTCATCAATGTTTTTTTTTACAGCCCATCCAATTAGGATCACCTGTAAAAAAACAATCAAACAGCTTTTCTCCTGAAAACACACAGGTTCAGTGAAACCTGTGTTTTCATGAGAAACAGCCCTGTTTTCACTTGAAAATGGGTCTGTTTTCAGGGATTTGGTTTCGCCTACTTGAGGCAGGTGAAACAAAATCCCTGATAACCGCGGCGACCTGCAGTGTCCTATGCCCACCACAGCAGCAGCCGGCAGGAACTGCAGTGAGGGCGCCGCGGCCCGGCAGCCCGCACTCAGCACCGTGACCCACATCCCCCCTCTTCCCCTGCCCCTGGCAGCAGTCACATGATGGGGGAGCGGTCATGTGACCAGGGTGAGCCAGGGTGTTGAGCTGCACCGGGAGCTGTCAGGAGCCAGCACCCGGTACAGTATAGAAGAATCCTGATAAGCCGTAGCTCGTGCCGGTTTATTGGGGCTAATATGATAATCCTGGGCAACATAATTACTTGCGGTAATGTACCGCGGGTAATTTGATATGTCCCCATTGATGTTTTATTCCAGAGTTTTGACTATAGAAATTATTACAATAATACAAAGAAGATATTTATAATATATTCTTTGTATTTTTCAGATATTTTATATAGTCAGAACTCTGTCGTATACAGGAGTATGACAGGAAAAGCACTGCCTCAGCTCACTGCACGTCAATAATATATATACACACACTCTCTATCGGTCAAAGTTTAAGAACACCTGCATTTCTCTAACGTCCTAAGTGGATGCTGGGGACTCCGTAAGGACCATGGGGAATAGCGGCTCCGCTGTAGACTGGGCACATCTAAAGAAAGCTTTAGGACTAACTGGTGTGCACTGGCTCCTCCCCCTATGACCCTCCTCCAAGCCTCAGTTAGATTTCTGTGCCCGACGAGAAGGGTGCACACTAGGGGCTCTCCTGAGCTTCTTAGTGAAAGTTTTAGTTTAGGTTTGTTATTTTCAGTGAGACCTGCTGGCAACAGGCTCACTGCATCGAGGGACTAAGGGGAGAAGAAGCGAACTCACCTGCGTGCAGAGTGGATTGGGCTTCTTGGCTACTGGACATTAGCTCCAGAGGGACGATCACAGGTTCAGCCTGGATGGGTCCCGGAGCCGCGCCGCCGGCCCCCTTACAGAGCCAGAAGAGCGAAGAGGTCCGGAAAAATCGGCGGCAGAAGAAGTTCCTGTCTTCAATAAGGTAGCGCACAGCACTGCAGCTGTGCGCCATTGCTCTCAGCACACTTCATACTCCGGTCACTGAGGGTGCAGGGCGCTGGGGGGGGGGCGCCCTGAGACGCAATAAAACATGACAAAAATACCTTACATGGCAAAAAATACATCACATATAGCTCCTGGGCTATATGGATGCATTTAACCCCTGCCAGTATATACAGAAAAACGGGTGATAAGGCCGCCAAAAAGGGGGTGGAGCCTATCTCCTCAGCACACTGGCGCCATTTTCCCTCACAGCTCAGTTGGAGGGAAGCTCCCTGGCTCTTCCCTGCAGTCACTACACTACAGAAAGGGTTAAAAAAAGAGAGGCGGGCACTAATTAGGCGCAGTATTAAAACATATAGCAGCTATAAGGGGAAAAACACTTATATAAGGTTATCCCTGTATATATATATATATATATATATATATATATATATAGCGCTCTGGTGTGTGCTGGCATACTCTCCCTCTGTCTCCCCAAAGGGCTAGTGGGGTCCTGTCCTCTATCAGAGCATTCCCTGTGTGTGTGCTGTGTGTCGGTACGTTTGTGTCGACATGTATGAGGAGAAAAATGATGTGGAGATGGAGCAGAGTGTCTGTAATAGTGATGTCACCACCTAGGGGGTCGACACCTGAGTGGATGTACTGTTGAAAATTACGTGACAGTGTCAGCTCTGTATAAAAAAAAAACAAAAAAACAGTGGTTGACATGAGACAGCCGGCTACTCAGCTTGTGCCTGTCCAGACGTCTCATAGGCCGTCAGGGGCTCTAAAGCGCCCGTTACCTCAGATGGCAGATACAGACGCCGACACGGATACTGACTCCTGTGTCGACGGTGAAGAGACAACCGTGATTTCCAGTAGGGCCACACGTTACATGATTGAGACAATGGAAAATGTTTTATACATTTCTGATAATACGAGTACCACCAAAAAGGGGTATTATGTTCGGTGAGGGAAAAACTACCTGTAGTTTTCCTGAATCTGAAAAATAAAATGAGGTGTGTGATGATGCGTGGGTTTCCCCCCGATAACAATTGATAATTTCTTAAAAAGTATTGGCTGTATACCCTTTCCCGCCAGAGGTTAGGGTGCGTTGGGAAACACCCCCTAGGGGGGATAAGGCGCTCACACGCTTGTAAGAACAAGGGCTCTACCCTCTCATGAGATGGCCGCCCTTAAGGATCCTGCTGATAGAAAGCAGGAGGGTATCCAAAAATGTATTCACACACATACTGGTGTTATACTGCGACCAGCAATCGCCTCAGCCTGGAGGTGCAGTGCTGGGTTGGCATGGTCGGATTCCCTGACTGGAAATATTGATATCCTAGATAAGGATAGTATATTATTGCCTATAGAGCATTTAAAAGATGCATTTCTATATATGCATGATGCACAGCGGAATATTTGCCGACTGGCATCAAGTATAAGTGCGTTGTCCAATTCTACCAGTAAAATGGTCAGGTGATGCGGATTCCAAACGGCATTTGGAAGTATTGCCTTTGAAAGGGGACATTTGGGGTCGGTCTTTTAGACCTGGTGGCCACGGCAACAACTGGGAAATCCACGTTTGTACCCCAGGTCGCCTCTCAAAATAAGACGCCGTATTATCAGGCGCAGTCCTTTGTTGGCAAGCGGACAAAAGGTTCCTCTTTTCTGCTCGTGACAGAGGGAGAGGAAAAAGGCTGAAGAGATTACCCAGTTCCCAGGAACAGAAATCCTTTCCCGCCTCTGCAAAAGCCCTCAGTATGACGCTAGGGCCTTACAAGCTCAGGCACGGTGGGGGCCCGTTCTCAATGAATTTCAGTGCGCAGTTGGCTCACTCGCAAGTAGACCCCTGGATCCTTCAGGTAATATCTCAAGGGTACATATTGAAATTCGAGACGTCTCCCCCTCGCCGTTTCCAAAAGTCAGCTTTACCGACGTCTCCCTCTGACAGGGAGGCAGTTTTGGAAGCCATTCACAAGCTGTATTCCCAGCAGGTGATAATCAAGGTACCCCTCCTGCAACAGGGAACGGGGTATTATTCCACACTATTGTGGTACCGAAGCGAGACGGCCCGGTGAGACCGATTCTAAATCTAAAATCTAAAATCTTTGAACACTTACATACAGAGGTTCAAATTCAAGATTGAGTCACTCAGAGCAGTGATTGCGAACCTGGAAGAAGGGGACTACATGATGTCTTGGGACATCAAGGATGCTTACCTTCATGTCAAAGTTTACCCTTCTCACCAAGGGTACCTCAGGTTATGGTACAGAACTGTCACTATCAGTTCAGACGCTGCCGTAGGGATGGTCCACGGCACCCCGGGTCTTTACCAAGGTAATGGCCGAAATGATATCCCTTCGAAGGAAGGGAATTTTAGTTATCCCTTACTTGGACGATTCCCTGATAAAGGGTAAGATCCAGGGAACAGTTGGAAGTCGGTGTAGCACTATCTCAGGTAGTGTTGCGGCAGCACGATTGGATTCTCAATATTCCAATATCGCAGCTGGTTCCGACGACTTGTCTTCTGTTTCCTAGGGATGTTCCTGGACACAGTCCAGAAAAAAGGTGTTTCTCCCGGAAGAAAAAGCCAGGGAGTTATCCGAGCTAGTCAGGAACCTCCTAAAACCGAACCAAGTCTCAGTGCATCAATGCACAAGGGTTCTGGGTAAAAATGGTGGCTTCCTACAAAGCAATCCCATTCGTTAGATTCCACGCAAGAACTTTCCAGTGGAACCTACTGGACATATGGTCCGGGTCGCATTTTCAGATGCATCAGCGGATAACCCTGTCACCAAGGACAAGGGTATCCATCATGTGGTGGTTGCAGAGTGCTCATCTTCTAGAGGGCCGCAGATTCGGCATTCAGGACTGGATGCCAGCCTGCGAGGCTGGGGAGCAGTCACACAGGGAAGGAATATCCAGGGCTTAGGGTCAAGCCTGGATACATCACTTCACATAAATATCCTGAAGCTAAGGGCCATTTACAATGCTCTAAGCTTAGCAAGACCTCTGCTTCAAGGTCAGCCGGTGTTGATCCAGTCGGACAACATCATGGCAGTCACCCACGTAAACAGACAGGGTGGCACAAGAAGCAGGAGGGCAATGGCAGAAGCTGCAGGGATTCTTCGCTGGGCGGAAAATCATGTGATAGCACTGTCAACAGTATTCATTCCGGAAGGACTTGGTAACCGGAACTTCAAGAGATGCTCACGGAGGATCCGTGGCCTCTACCTCTAAGAAGGGACCTGCTCCAGCAAGGACCCTGTCTGTTCCAAGACTTACCGCAGCTGCGTTTGACGGCATGGCGGTTGAACGCCGGATCCTGAAGGAAAAAAGGCTTTCCGGATGAAGTCATCCCTATCCTGATCAAAGCCAGGAAGGATGTAACCGCAAAAACATTGGCCCTCATTCCGAGTTGATCGGTCGCAAGGCGAATTTAGCAGAGTTACACACGCTAAGCCTACGCCTACTGGGAGTGTATCTTAGCTTCTTAAAATTGCGACCGATGTATTCGCAATATTGCGATTACAAACTACTTTGCAGTTTCTGAGTAACTTCAACCTTACTCTGCCTGTGCGATCAGTTCAGTGCTTGTCGTTCCTGGTTTGACGTCACAAACACACCCAGCGGTCGCTCAGACACTCCCCCGTTTCTCCAGCCACTCCTGCGTTTTTTCCGGAAACGGTAGCGTTTTCATCCACACGCCCATAAAACGCCGTGTTTCCGCCCAGTAACACCCATTTCCTGTCAATCACATTACGATCGCCGGAGCGATGAAAAAGCCGTGAGTAAAAATACTATCTTCATTGTTAAATTACTTGGCGCAGTCGCAGTGCGAATATTGCGCATGCGTACTAAGCGGATTTTCATTGTGATGCGATGAAAAATACCGAGCGAACGACTCGGAATGAGGGCCATTATCACCGCAATTGGCGAAAATATGTTGCGTGGTGCGAGGCCAGTAAGGCCCGACGGAGGAAATTCAACTGGGTCGATTCCTACATTTCCTGCAAACAGGAGTGTCTATGGGCCTGAAATTGGGGTCCATTAAGGTTCAAATTTCGGCCCTGTCAATTTTCTTCCAAAAAGAACTAGCTTCAGTCCCTGAAGTTCAGACGTTTGTAAAAGGGGTACTGCATATACAGCCTCCTTTTGTGCCTCCAGTGGCACTTTGGGATCTCAATGTAGTTTTGGGTTCCAAAAGTCACATTGGTTTGAACCACTTAAATCTGTGGAGTTAAAAATATCTCACATGGAAAGTGGTCATGCTGTTGGCCCTGGCCTGGGCCAGGCGCGTGTCAGAATTGGCGACTTTATCCTGAAAAAGCCCTTATCTGATTTTCCATTCGGACAGGGCGGAATTGAGGACTCGTCCTCAGTTTCTCCCCAAGGTGGTTTCAGCGTCTCACCTGAGCCAACC
Organism: Pseudophryne corroboree; assembly: GCF_028390025.1. NCBI lineage: Eukaryota > Metazoa > Chordata > Amphibia > Anura > Myobatrachidae > Pseudophryne > Pseudophryne corroboree. Next base: position 283,149,137 of record NC_086449.1, read on the forward strand.
TATTGGTGGTGCCTGCGGCTACTAGGGACTTGGAGGTCTCCAAGTTGCTAGACGTTGTCAGTGCCCTGAAAATATATGTTTCCAGGACGGCTGGAGTCAGGAAATCTGACTCGCTGTTTATCCTGTGTGCACCCAACAAGCTGGGTGCTCCTGCTTCTAAGCAGACTATTGCTCGTTGGATTTGTAGTACAATTCAGCTTGCACATTCTGTGGCAGGCCTGCCACAGCCAAAAATCTGTAAATGCCCACTCCACAAGGAAGGTGGGCTCATCTTGGGCGGCTGCCCGAGGGGTCTCGGCTTTACAACTTTGCCGAGCAGCTACTTGGTCAGGAGCAAATACGTTTGTAAAATTCTACAAAATTGATATCCTGGCTGAGGAGGACCTGGAGTTCTCTCATTTGGTGCTGCAGAGTCATCCGCACTCTCCCGCCCGTTTGGGAGCTTTGGTATAATCCCCATGGTCCTTACGGAGTCCCCAGCATCCACTTAGGACGTTAGAGAAAATAAGAATTTACTTACCGATAATTCTATTTCTCATAGTCCGTAGTGGATGCTGGGCGCCCATCCCAAGTGCGGATTGTCTGCAATACTTGTACATAGTTATTGTTACAAAAATCGGGTTATTATTGTTGTGAGCCATCTTTCAGAGGCTCCTCTGTTATCATGCTGTTAACTGGGTTCAGATCACAGGTTATACGGTGTGATTGGTGTGGCTGGTATGAGTCTTACCCGGGATTCAAAATCCTTCCTTATTGTGTACGCTCGTCCGGGCACAGTATCCTAACTGAGGCTTGGAGGAGGGTCATAGGGGGAGGAGCCAGTGCACACCAGTTAGTCCTAAAGCTTTCTTTAGATGTGCCCAGTCTCCTGCGGAGCCGCTATTCCCCATGGTCCTTACGGAGTCCCCAGCATCCACTACGGACTATGAGAAATAGAATTATCGGTAAGTAAATTCTTATTTTTTCCAGTTTTTGTAATTCCAGCATAATGTTTGTGAATTTTCACAGTAAAATTGGATACAGAATATAAACAGGAAAGGGAATAAATGAAGCCTGCATGCAAGGGTACACCAAAAGTCACAGAAAACAAATCAAACCAAAATAACATTGACATTAGATAACAACATCAGAAGTGACATAGGGGACACCTGAAACATAGGCTATTTACCTCGGCGGGACCTGTCTCCTCCACGCATCTCAGCTGGATCCCAGACAAGAGGCAGCATCATTTTGAATCCAAGATGGCCAATGTGAAACTGCTGTATTAAGCTTAAGGCTTCAAGCTGCCTAAAGGGTGTGTGGGCACACTTCCTGCACACCCCGTGTGTGAACCCCATGGAGCCGGTTTGGGAAGAACTGTGTATGTGTGTGTGCGTGTATAGGTATACATAAAACATGTTTAGAGTGCACTAGTACATGATGACGTTGGACTATGTCTTATTTTCAACAATCCACATTTTGAACAACTATCAATATAATGGATTTTCTTGAAAAATAAGGAATTCCTTATGTATACATAGTTCTTCTTATAGTCCAATATTGGTCATGAAGGCAGTCCTGTAAGAGATACCCTCTCACCAAAAAGAACACCCAAAAACAATGCCAAATGGCTTATCCGTAAGAGATACCAAAATTTTATTTTCAATTTAAAACAAATCCATAATCTTTTAAAATAGTGGTTTTACATACATTAATGAAATAAATGAGCCACAACCAATGCAGGAGAGTGTGTTATAATAATAGCCTTCCTCCACCTTGTTCAGGTGTGAGCTCAGGGAAGGATCCTCACTGAATTGGACAACAAACTTTTGGTTGTAAAACAAGATATATTCCAATGGACTATTATTGAGAATTATACTTACATGTTAAACAAGGGTCCATCTAAAGTTACTGTATGCTTTATTTTGTTAACAGTTATTTATATATAGCATACACAGGAATACATATGTTTTAGTGGCAGACAGGATGCCAGCTGTCAGTATACCCTCAGCGGCATCCCGGCAGCGAGTCCCCTATTGGGCTCGTTGCACTCGCGACAGGTTATATTCCCACTCGGTTGGTGGCATGGACCCGCCAAAAGAGTAGGAATAGTCAGAGGTGGTCGGGATTCCGGGTGTTGGCATTTCACTGGCTGTTGACAGCTGGTATTTCAACTGCATCCCCATGCACATTGTTGAATTGTGGGGGAAAACGGAGCACTCAGAGGAAACCTATGCAAGAATGGGGAGAATATGCAAACTCCACACAGTTAGGGCTGTGGTGAGAATTGAACCCTAGATCTCAGCACAGCGAGGCAGTAATGCTAATGGTGCCCATACACTAGGGCAAGATCGGGTTCTATCATGCGATTACGACCGCATTGATGCGATATATTGCATGGATCGCATGTCAGTCGTATGTGTTCCCCGATGCGATGCGCGGGTACGCTGGTCAAAACTCGCATCTCACGATATTATGTGCTGCACTTAATATTTATCGCATTGCATGTGCAATCGCATGTGATTTTTAAGCACATGCGATTTATAGCACTACGATGTGCGATCTGTGTTGTTTTGAGCTCACTTCGTGGACACTCCCCTCCACCCATTGTGCTGAGGATACAGGAAGCAGAGTGAGGAAGCACACTGCTCTGCTCTGCTCTGTGATAAAATCAAGGTATACATGCTACACCACTGCCCACCAATGCAATATTATGCTGGCCCACTGCCCATCAATGTGTTATAACTTATTATGGCCCCACACGGCCCACCAATGTATTATTATACTGGCCGCACCCTGCCCACCAATGCAATAATATGCTGGCTGCACCCTGCCCACCAATGCAATATTATGCTGGCCCAATGCCTACCAATGTGTTATTATGGCCTCACACTTCCCACCAATGTATTATTATACTGGCCGCACCCTGCCCACCAATGCAGTATTATGCTGGCTGCACCCTGCCCACCAATGCAATATTATGCTGGCCCACAGCCCACCAATGCAATATTATGCTGGCCCACTGCCCACCAATGCCATATTATGCTGGCCCACTGCCCACCAATGCAATATTATGCTGGCCCACAGCCCACCAATGCAATATTATGCTGGCCCGCTGGCCACTAATGTGTTATTATGCCCCACACTGCACACCAATGCAATATTATGCTGTCCGCACCCTGCCCACCACTGCAATATTATGCTGGAAGGTCTCATCATCCATGCGCAGGAAGTTGCGGAAGTCGTCCAGGGTATTCTCCCTAATCTCATCCAGAAGGGGCATGTAGGGCCGAGTAGGCCGCTGAAGCAGCCACTCCTTCGTCCAGCACGACCTCATCCTCCTCCTATGCTGGGCCCTCTCCCTGACTCCATTTATCTGTAGCACAGCATAGGACATCAGAGCTTGATAACGAGATGAAAACTTTATATACCCCCCAGATAGCCCAGCCCTCTATGTTAATTTAAAAGAGATCTGACAGATAAATCTGGTGTGCTTTGTGCAGCAGGCGATGCGATTGCATGCGATCACCCGATTTCAGGTCGCAAGCGGCATGCGATTGATCGCATGCACATCGAATGCAAAACAAAACACTACAGGTGCAATTTATTGCAGCCTTGCCGGCCGGGGAAATCGCGGCTCGATATTGCATCGCCCATCCCTAGTGTATGGGCATCATAACAACACTGATATAGAGACCTTTTATTGTAAGGATAGTGAATGTGATACTACAACTTTCCTGATATTATTGCATGTATTAATTTCCTTGTTAATCTTAGTAAATATTCATTAAAGGTTTTAATATCAATGGGATAGAAAATCTGCCTTCCAGAGGGATCTTGATAATTAGACCCTAATGTCCACTGTCCAGTAAGTAAAGTCTTGTAGAACACTGAGCCACATAAAACCATAAAATCATAGTGGATCGGACGGCATAGATGTGTGGTCTCTGCTAGAAGAGTGTCCCCTGGTAACCTCTGTCTGTTTACCTGCTAAGCTGATTCCATGTGCAGAATTATCACTACAGGAAATGGGTTCATTTGAAATCTTTGATGACTGAAATATCCAGAAAACATGAGTGTTATGTGTTGTCTGAGTACTGAAAGAATTTCCATTGAATGTTCAAGGGTTTGTAGGAATGTTTTTGAAATGTGTCTTGTTTCCACTTCTGGTAAGAGGAACCTCGAAGGGGAAGGCAGGGGACTTCACATCCAGTAATGAGGACAAGCCACCGAAGAAAACTTAAAAATCCAAGAAATATGTGTCTGATGAGGAGAGTGAGGATGAGTGAACTGTTTTGGACTGATGAGGAGAATGAACGTGTACTGTATATAGTTAAACTGTTGCTTAGGCAGTAATGGTTTAAAAAAAAAAAAAAAAGTTTTATTAAATACTGTAGATTTTGAAAATGCAACGAAGTCCTGAGTTTGACTTTCTTCCTCTCATCCCTGCTGTGAGGTCATAGGGACACATTTGCTTTGTAAAGGGGATCAGTGACTAAAGTGAAGGCTTTCCGTTTCTAGTCCATTCACTGTCCACCTTCCATTATTATGGTGGTGTGGATCAGTGCCGTAACTACGTGTGTGCCAGGCTGGCACACAGCGCAGTCGCACTGAGGGCGCAAAGGACCCCATTCCCTAAGTCAGCGGCTTGTAAGGAGTCAAATTGCTGTGAATGCTGGGATGCGCTTCCCTCATCCCAGCATTCACAACGGCGGTGGCCAGCCAATGCGGAAGGAGAGGGACAGCTGCATGCGGCACCGCCAGCAATTATACTGCGCTGCTGCGGCTCCCTCCTCCTCCTCCTTCTCCCCTGCCCCCGGAGCTGCCAGCACTGAGGAACCTGACTGCCTGAGCCAGCAGAGAGATGGTAAGTATCGTCTATCTATCTATCTATCTATCTATCTATCTATCTATCTATCTATCGATCTATCTATCGGTCTGTCTACCTAATGTGTAAAAGGGGGACTCTGTTTACTGTAATGTGTAAAAAGGGGGACGTTGTCTGCTGTAATGTGTAAAAAGGGGTACGCTGTCTGCCGTAATGTGTAAAAAGGGGGACGTTGTCTGCTGTAATGTGTAAAAAGGGGTATGCTGTCTGCCGTAATGTGTAAAAAGGGGGACGCTGTCTGCCGTAATGTGTAAAAAAGGGGCGCAGTCTGCCGTAATGTGTAAAAAAGGGGGCGCAGTCTGCCGTAATGTGTAAAAAAGGGGACGCTGTCTGCGGTAATGTGTAAAAAGAGGACGCTGTCTGCCATAATGTGTAAAAAGGGGGACCCTGTCTGCCGTAATGTGTAAAAAGGGGATGCTGTCTGCCGTAATGTGTAAAAAGGGGACGCAGTCTGCCGTAATGTGTAAAAAGGGGACGCTGTCTGCCGTAATGTGTAAAAAGGGGGACGCTGTCTGCCGTAATGTGTAAAAAGGGGACGCTGTCTGCGGTAATGTGTAAAAAGAGGACGCTGTCTGCCGTAATGTGTAAAAATGGGGACCCTGTCTGCCGTAATGTGTAAAAAGGGGATGCTGTCTGCCGTAATGTGTAAAAAGGGGACGCAGTCTGCCGTAATGTGTAAAAAGGGGACGCAGCCTGCCGTAATGTGTAAAAAGGGGACGCAGTCTGCCGTAATGTGTAAAAAGGGGACGCAGTCTGCCGTAATGTGTAAAAAGGGGAATCTGTCTGCCGTAATGTGTAAAAGGGGCTGTACCTGGTGTAGTGGCACTACTGTGCGGTGTAATTTGAATAATGGAGACTACTATAATATGTAATATGAATTGGTATTATTTTGTGGCCACACCCCTTCCCCATGAAGCCCCTGCCCCTTTTTTACATAGGGAATGGAGGGGGGGGGGGGATGCCGATGCCCTATCTTGCACACAGCGCTGAAATGTCTAGTTACGGCACTGGTGTGGGTATATCTAGTAGTGTATCACTTTATTCAAGAAAATAGTGATTCAGATAGGTTAGAATAATCGCCATAAAGATAACAGCTTCTTAGCGATATGTGTACATTCAAGACAATAACACAGGGGTGGCCAACCCGTGGCTCTCGAGCCGCATGCGGCTCTTTCTTTGTGTTATTGCGGCTCCTGGCTCCCTGGCTGCCACTGCTCACAATTACACACATGAAGCCTCCTCTGACTGATGTTCAGCAGTTCAGAGGAGACTTCTTGTGTATCTCAGCTCATCTCCGCTCCGCTCTGTGCGTGCAAAGTGCCTTCATGATGTCACAGCCGCACAGCGCTTGAGAGGTGGAGCCGCAAGGAAGACGGATCCCAGGAGCGGGAAGACTGCAGACAGCGGGCACCCAGAGAAGGGAGAACGATCGACAAGGCATGGTAAGTGAACGTGTGGAGCGCTCTTAGACAGAGGCGCTGTCTAAGAGCGGAGGGGGGGGAGAGGTGCTGTCTGAGAGCTGGGGGGAGAGGAGAGAGGTGCTGTGTGAGAGCTGGGGATGGGGGGGAAGAGAGATGTGCTGTTGGGGAGCTGGGGGGGAGAGGAGAGAGGTGCCGTGTGAGAGCTGGGGATGGGGGGGAAGAGAGATGTGCTGTCTGAGAGCTGGGGATGGGGGGAAGAGAGATGTGCTGTCTGAGAGCTGGGGGGGGAGGGGAGAGAGGTGCTGTCTGAGAGCTGGGGGGGGGGGGAGAGGAGAGAGGTGCTGTCTGAGAGCTGGGGGGGGAGGAGAGAGGTGCTGTTTGAGAGCTGGGGGGAGGGGAGAGAGGTGCTGTCTGAGAGCTGGGGATGGGGGGAAGAGAGATGTGCTGTTGGAGAGCTGGGGGGGGGGGGAGGAGAGAGGTGCCGTGTGAGAGCTGGGGATGGGGGGGAAGAGAGATGTGCTGTCTGAGAGCTGGGGGGGGGGGAGAGGAGAGAGGTGCTGTCTGAGAGCTAAGGGGGAGAGGAGAGAGGTGCTGTCTGAGAGCTGGGGGGGGGGGAGAGGAGAGAGGTGGTGTCTGAGAGCTGGGGATGGGGGGGGAAGAGAGATGTGCTGTTTGAGAGCTGGGGATGGAGGGGAGAGGATAGAGGTGCTGTCTGAGAGCTGGGGGATAGGAGAAAGGTGCTGTCTGAGAGCTGGGGATGGAGGGGAGAGGAGAGAGGTGCTGTCTGAGAGCTGGGGATGGGGGGAGGAGAGTGGGGCTGTCTGAGAACTGGGGGGAAGGAGAGGAGTTTTCTGAGAGCTGGGATGGGGCGTGGCATTGTGCCAGTTAGACCACACCCATTTTACTAGGCCACGCCCACTTTTGCACGCGCCTGTGGCGCGCGCATGATACCGGCTCTTCAGCTTTCTTGGAGACAATTCTGGGCTCTTTAACTCAGACTAGTTGGCCACCGCTGCAATAACATATACAAGTAGTTTACGCTTGCAATATAACAATTTATTAACTGGAACTCTGAATCCGTAGCTGTTTGGATAGAATATGTTAGTATTTTGCAGTTACTTTGCCAACACTGTAACAGTTCAGGAGATTAAACTAGCATAACCATATCATAAGTAGCAATACCTTACCATTAACACTTTTTACAAGTTAGCAATTAACTCACTTCTAATGAGTGAATCCTTGTCTTTAATTATTCTCTTGCTATATAAATATTAAGGTAGGCTAAAGATAATTAAACTCAAAATATATTACAACTTATTACTTTATGAACAGCCCCAGGAGAGGGCAACTATACAAGGGATTATGGAGGTAATTCGGACCTGATCGCTCGCTAGCTGTTTTTTGCAGTCCTGCGTTCACATAGTCGCTGCGCACCGGGGAATGTATTTTAGCTGTGTAAGTGTGCGATCACATGTGCAGCCGAGCGGTACAAAAAGATCTTGTGCAGTTTCTGAGTAGTCCAGGACTTACTCAGCCGCTGTGATCACTTCAGCCTGTCCGGGACCGGTATTGACGTCAGACACCCTCCCTGCAAACACTTGGGAACGCCTGCGTTTTTCCAACCACTCCCTGAAAACGGTCAGTTGACACGACAAACGCCTTCTTCCTGTCAATCACCTTGCGATCGCCCGTGCGAATGGATTCTTCACACAAACCCATCGCTGAGCGGCGATCCGCTTTGTACCCGTGCAACGCGCCTGCACATTGCAGTGCATACGCATGTGCAGTTCTGACCTGATCGCAGCGCTGCAAAAAAACGCAGCCTAGCGATGAGGTCTGAATTACCCCTTATGTTCAGCTCAGTAGCACCATTCTCATACTTTAGAGGGTGACGGTGAAAATGTCAATTAGGATAATGGTAATATGCAGTCTAATATACAGTTCCCAGTGTAAGGTGCAGAGATTGAGCATCTGTATCCACTTGAACCTAGCATAATAACTAGTAGTTTATATATATTTACTTTGTTCTTAGGCTGTACATATGGTTTAATGACAAGTACTATTTATCCTTTGCTGAAACTTGAAGAGATATGAAGTAGATACAGAGTCTGTCACATCCGTCCGTAGTTAAGACGGATGTGACAGACATCAAATCAGCCTCAACCACTCATTTCTTATCAGCTAGGAAGGGGTGTCTTAAATGTTTAGACTGTACGACTTGTCGGTCATTAATTGCTGGCGACAGTTTCTTTCACCCCCTAAGTGGTAAGAAATTCTCGATTAGACATCGTGTGACTTGTACAACCAGGTTTATTGTCTACCTACTGACCTGTCCCTGTGGATTAAGTTATGTAGGGAAGACAGAAAGGACTCTGAGAGAGCGAATGGCCGGACATCGATCTTCCATTCGAGCTGCGCTAGAAAGCGGAGTGAGTGATCAACCGGTAGCGCAGCACTTTTATGAAGCTGGTCACAATTTTGTGTCACTCAGATATCGCATTATAGACCACATTCCCTCTAATATTAGGGGGTGTGATAGGTCTTTACAGTTATTAAGATGTGAATCACGGTTGATCTTTAGACTAGGTACTCTTTCTCCTAAAGGGTTAAATGATAGCTTAGGCTTGCACTGTTTCCTTTGATGTGATGATATGTAAATAATGCATATTTGTATTGTATTGTTGGATTGGTAACAATATTGCTGTTAGTACTGTGTCCATCATGACTTCTGTTTTTATTATGTTTGTTTTTAATTGGGTTTTGGAAACCGAACCTTGGAACCTGACCCTAATATATTTATATATAAAAGCTTGCTTGAATCGCACACATCTCCAGAATATTAATGTGAGTGTCGGCTAAAAACAGTTAATCATATAGTCCATGCCCTCCCCGGCCACTGTTGCATTTATATTGGTGTGCTGGCTATCCGTGCTTTCTCCTGTACCAACAGTGGCCCGGGAGGGCATGGACTATATGATTATATGTGTGTGTGTGTGTGTGTGTGTGTGTGTGTGTGTGTATGTATATATATAGAAAGGCAGTATAAAGGGGCACTCACCAGAGTATTGCACGTAAAAGCATTAATTTTTAATTCATACTTATCAAGGTGATTTCAAACAAGAGTTCTTTCAACGTTTCGATCCCTCAGGATCATCGTCAGGAAAATACAGCGATAGCAGCATGTACAGAGATTTGCATCTGTTCATATACACCAGTGTCAGACACTGGTGTATATGAACAGATGCAAATCTCTGTACATGCTGCTATCGCTGTATTTTCCTGACGATGATCCTGAGGGATCGAAACGTTGAAAGAACTCTTGTTTGAAATCACCTTGATAAGTATGAATTAAAAATTAATGCTTTTACGTGCAATACTCTGGTGAGTGCCCCTTTATACTGCCTTTCTATAAGTTGATGCCCGGACTAATACTCTGGACCTCTTGGGAGTCACCCCAGTTGATGTCATATATCTTTATGTGCGAGTGCGACCTCCTCTGGATATGTATATATATATATATATATATATAATATATATTGTATATAACTTTGATCATTTTTTTTCTTACAACAATACTTGGGTATGGGTTGTCGGGTTGACACAACTTAGGTCAACAGTCATTAGGTCGACCACTGAAGATCGACATGGGCATTAGGTCGACATGTACTAGGTCGACAGGTGAAAATGTCGACATGAGTTTTTGAACTTTTTTTGGTGTTGTTTTCTTCGTAAAGTGACGGGGAACCCCAGTTAGTGCACCGTGTCCCCTTGCATTCCTCGCTTTGCTCGCCATGCTTCGGGTAAGGTGCCTCGCTCTGCTACCACTGCACTCGACACAGGTTACCATTCTCAATTGTAGTCCACGTGGATTGTAAAGTATGAAAAAGTAAATTTTTTTTTTTTAAAAACTCATGTCGACCTTTTGACCTGTCGACCTAGTACTGCCCATGTCAACCTTCAGTGGTCGACCTAATGACTATCGACCTAAGTTGTGTCGACCTAACGACCGTATCACTAATACTTTATTGTAGAACTGCATACATAAATACAAATATACTGTAGTAGGGTAAGGTAATTGACAATTGTCAGGGAAAGCACATTGTATCAAGTAACATAGCAAATAATTGAAGAAACAGAGGGAGCACAAAGTTCAACGGTCAACAAACAGAACATACATTTAATGGAGAATTAAATTACAATCCAAGAACAACCACGATAAGGCACAGTGTAATAAAAATCCACTTTGATAATTTTATTCATAGGGGCCCCCACAACATTGTTGCCCAAGGGCCCCCACAGACCTTAATCTGGCCCTGTGTCCATGTAATACCTGGAATAATCAGTCAGGGGATCATGGTTTAAACCCTATTATATTTAACATTTGCAAAACATAGGCAAAAACTGACACAGAAATCTCATTAATAGTTAAATCAAAACGTCAGTGTATAATAACTGTCAAAGTCAGAAAAATATCTCTATGCACACTACCATATTTGCATTTCACACAGGTCCGTGCTGAGCATGCGTACGCTCTCCCGTACGTGCGCATACTCACAGTCGCGGGCACCCGCAGGCGCACGGTATGCGTATTTACGGTAGAGTTTATGTGATCGTAGCGTGCGACTCAATCATTACATATTTTCACTATATAATGTATTTTGTAGATCATGGTCCCTTTGATAGATTCTGCAAGTTTGGTTAATATAGAATGTTCATGAACAGAGAAATCCCTCTTTGTTTGATACGAAGGGTCAGACAGGAGTAATACAGTGGTGTTTAGTATCCATCGGAAGAACATTTAATTAGTAATATTCCGGTGTTGGTTTGGAGCAGATTAATCGCTCGTGCGAATAGTTATGGACATAAGAAGTTTATGAACATTTACTTTATTTGCACTTTATTACCCATGCGGCGGGAAACCCAGTTTCCCTCCCACCTGAGCTGTTGGAAATAGTCACAGCCCACCTGTATGAATCAACCTATGACCTTTTGTTATGATGCGAAGCCGAATTCCTGTGTCCAATGAACAATGAGATTGTAGGGACCATTGAATTGTATTGTGTGTGGGGCATAAATAGGCAGGCCGACCATATCCAGTTCTCTCTCTTCAACGGTTCTCATTGCTCATAATCGGGAGCTGGATATCGAGGCGCATGCGATCGTTTCCCCTTGTGCGTAAGTGTTTCTCCGCAATCATATTGTCTTGATGTTATTGTGAGCCATTTCTTTCTCTCTCTCTCTCTCTCTCTCTCTCTCTCTCTCTTCTATTTCTCCCGTATTTTTCCCTTAATTGTATTGTATTGTATTTCCTGTGTAGTTATCTGGTTAGTTAGTCTATGTTATATTGTAGTGTATGCTTTGTACTGTGATTCTTTTGCAAGTATAATAGTCATAATACATATAATAGGTTTTGGACCCTAAGCCCAGGTATCTGTGTATTTCTTATAGTGTTAAGTATTCCCTGAGCGTCAGTGACGCTCAAGCAGCTTTGTAGTTAATCAGGTTACACCAGGTTGCACTTACACTCTGTCACCACACTAAGGTTTACTGTATATTTCATTGTTAAAGGTATAGATATAAAGGTTTAACGTTATAAGCGTCTGCACCGCTGGTGATCTCCTCGTGGTCCCGAGCGTCCGCTACGCTATTGAAACAAAGAGTATAAACCTTCCTAGTGCATATAGCGCAAGAGCATATATTAAAGCAAAACAACAGGAAAGAATAAAATATGTACGTCCCTGTTTTAAAACCGTAGAATCAGATTTTTCATTCTCAGATTCTCCGAATAGACGATGTTCAATGTAGATGTCACAACCAGGGATATGAAAATAAAGAGCATAGAGACCAATGTGTAGTATTCAACACTAAAATTTGTTTCAATCCCAAATTTTCTTAAGATCAATATAGATGAATGGCTATTTAAATAGAGAGCGTACCCCAAAACTCACAAAGGAGAGTGGCGTACAGGACACATCAAGGTATCTTTTTAAAAATCTGTGAATTTGCATATATAGCGTACCCAGACTCACACTTGGTGATGCGGAATGAATCCTATAAAGGTATCTTTTGGTTAGTCTTCCTTTTTCTTATTCTTATTTCTTAACCGTGGATCATTGAGTGGATCTCAAATTACCTCAATTTGATATGGAAAAAGAACAAAAGGAAGACCAATGTGTAGTATGTATAATAACCACGTTCTCGTGGTAAAAAGGTAAAATTGCAAACACACCAGACAATCCTTTCAAAAATATGGAATTCTTCAAAAGATAGCGTACCCCAACTTACACTTGAAAATGTAAGATGAATCCTATAGAGGTATCTTTTAGTGAGTCTACTCCCCCATATGTAGGAAATGGCACATAGTAAAGCAGCTATCTTTATGATGTAGTAATTATAGATATGGAGCGTACCCCAACTCACGCTGTGTAATGTAAGGTGAATCCCATAAAGGTATCTTTTTAAACAGCCTCTCCTCCCGATGTGAATGAAACCAGCACACGTGATAGAAGAAAATAGAGAAGTGTCTTTACAGATATATGATGATCTCCATATAAAGCGTACCCTGACTCACGTATATAAGTGAGGTGATGTTCCCATAAAGGTATCTTTATGTCATATATCCCAAATTTCACATCCACACCACGATTTTTCTTAAAAGACTGGTTTTAATTCGGCTATATAAAACTTTCCACCAACTCCGCCGCGGAGTGTACAGAAATACAAAAAAAATAAAATAAAAAATATTTTTTAGCCCTTAAACGAGACTAATTGCCAATTTAAAAAGTTAAGACATAAAAAAGATCAAAATTTCATCCAAGTTAAAAAAAGGATAATTACTCACACTCCCAGATGTGTATTCAATCAACGCGTTTCGGTCATAACAACCTTTATCAAGATGAACTGGAGTGTACTGGGGTGAGATATTTATGGGACAAGTATCCAATCATAGTTCACAGGAAATGACATCATTCAATTAATTGTTAGGAAGACAAACAATATGCAAATCATAGTTTGCTATTATTCAGCATGAACAACTAACATAATAAAACAGAAGGCTGGCTCCATTGACATGATTTTCTTCACATATACCTGAAAAATACACAAACAAAGTAAAATCCGGTTGCTATAGCGAATCATTACGTTAGTCGGCAGCCAATAGCGTGCCTGCCTGTGATCTCTGGGCCGTAAGCGAACGTGACGCTTGAGCGTCTCGACTACGGTTGAGCGATCGTTACGCAACTTGCGTACCCTTACGGTACTTCTTACGTAGATAGCGTACAGTGTTCTTAGACCTCTTAAAGTGTTTTATATACGATAAATATTTAGCTTTATCAATTGCGGGCTCGTCCAGTCCTTCACATATCTGCACTAGGTAGATCAGCAGACATTATCCCTCAGCAAAGGGCGGGAGGTTGTATCCCTCGTAGTGCTGACGGGATAAGCGTCTGCTTCGCTTAGGTAAAGGGTGCTGAAGGAATCCGGGAACCGGAGGTAAGAGCAAAACGCTAGTGTCTTTTAAAACTGTTTATTTTTCTATCTTGCGTACACACGCACACACATATATCTGCATTCCTTTTTCATTTGTGTATTTTCGTATATCACTCTCCTGTCTGCCAGTTTTATAGTTGATAAAAGTGCTAAAAGAGATTTGCTGTTATTTCATAATTTAAGAATAGAGGTAATAAAGTTAAAATATAGACAAACACACAGTTTTGCCTGGGAGATAAGGCGAAGTCAGTGTGGTGTGTGGTAGATGATCAAGGATCATCTACATTGATAAAAGTATAAATTGTGTTACGGTGGATCTTTGCTTTGCGTGCACGTGTCCCTAACAAAGACTTGCGTACGCAATCCAAAGGCCGACGCACGCAGCGTATATTACGCAACGGAGCGTCCGGTTACGCCCACGTAGCTCAAGTCACGATAAGTTGATTTTTAACGCAAAGCGATAAATAACGCAAAGCGGTAAATAACGCGAGGCGAGAAATAACGCAAGTCTATTTTTGGGTGTCCGAAATTTAAATTAACAGATCCTGCTCCTAATTGGTAACACATCTGGTCTAAAGAAAAATTTCTGCGCAGAAATAGAAATAGAAACAAAAGTGTACATGTGATGAGTGAGTGTTTTTGTATTACATAAGTTTATATAACTTGGAGGTTGAACCAAAAGAAATCACCGAGTACTCGTGAGGAACATACGTGTAAGTGACATGCACGGTGGCTAGGGAGGCATCCTTAGTTAAACATACAATTTGAGCATTAGAGTATAGCGGACCAGGAGGTCGTATAAAACAAGACCAGGAGGTCGTATAGAACAAGACCAGGAGGTCATAGTAGACCAGCAGGTCCAGGTACAGTAAACAAGGAAGTCCGCTATACAGTCCACAGGCACAACACCGAAAAGGGTTGGTGCAACACCCATATAGGCCATACAAGCTCTCGCTGAAGGAATTCGCAGCCGCAATTTTCGATTCCATTGGTCTTTCCGTACATAAGCTTAGTTGCTTGTGCGCTGAACGATTGGACCGCACGTAATTGTGTACAGTAGTTAGTAATCTGACCTAGTACCATTAGAGTAAAGGGGTCACAAACGCTATTTGTACATTCTAACGTGATTTGTGTAATTTTTTATTTTTTCAAAAAGGGAAGTTCGCTGGTCACTCAGGAACTATCTGACAACCCCACCTTTACTGGAAAGGGTAGTGCTCTTCGGATCACACTCGCATTTTTCAAGTAAACAAAGGTTAATAGGTGCCCTGGGTCGAGTGCGCCAGCACCATATCGGTGTGATCAGGTCGCATTGGTCGGCGTGGGCGAGCGAGTGGGGTGCTCGGTAAACTTCACCGTCTGCCTATCGTGAATATTTTGGTTTTCTGTAAGGGTTCGCTGAAGACCCTGATATAGAGATCAGAGGTAGAGCAAGCAACACCTGCAGATTATGGGGGCCAGTTGTTCAGGAAGGGGGCGATCAACCTTGGTTCGGGTTGACTCTGTAAACCGACCAGTAGGATCGGCCAGATACGTAATGTGTGAGAAATATGGAAGTCACACAGAGGTTTTATGTGATGAATGGGAGAGAATGACGGTACATGACGGGGAGAAATTCCCAAGAATAGGTAGCTTCAGCCCAGAAGTGTTACAAAATTTAAGGAGGAGGATATGCCTCATAAAATCAGCAAAGAGACGAATCAAGCATTATGATTATTTGCAGTTGTGGCAACAGGAAGGTGAGATACAGAGAGGTTTGGCTCAGGCGGCGGGATCTGGGTCGGTCAGGAAACTGATAGCCACGGCCCCACCGCCACCATATATAGCGGGAGAGAAGTTGATTGCGGAGAAAAACGCACTAAGGTGTAACACACAATCACTTAGTAACCATGTAAATGTTAAAGATAATGTTGAACCATTAACCCATGCAAGTATTAACCCGTGCAAGTTGTACCCTGTTTTGAACTTTCCTCAGGAGTGTGATCAAGAAGACGATTCGGCAACAATTTCAGCGCTCTCTCTAGCGGCCACCATATCGGAAACCACAGTAGGAACTGCTCCACCCCCGAGATTAGTAACAAAGGCCCCTAGCGGAGGGATAGGTGAGGTCGTGTCAACGGGTAAGTACGGCACCATACATTATGCTGAAACAATTTCACCACAGGCTGTAGAATCTACACAGAATGAGGTTGTTAGAGTAAATCCTGTTAAGGTAATAGTAGTTCCCAATGGGAAAACAGACACGTCAGGAGCCACACCCGTTAGGAACATTGCCATGTATTGCCCGTTTACCCGAATGGAATTGAGGACCATAGTGTCTGAATTCCCTGACCCTAGAAAAGATTTAGTTGCTAGCCAAAAATACATCAGGGACCTAGGAAACACTTTAGAGCCCAATAATAAAGATTGGCAGATATTGCTAAGAGCTTGTTTACCCTCCAATGTCGACGCAGCTCAATTCTTAGTTGACTGTGGATTAGATCAGGATGTACCTCTTACAGATGTGTACAACAAAGATAACGTAAAAAGGATAAATTTACAGTTAAAGGAGTATTTCCCAGCCGTTGTTAAATGGAACAAAATATTCTCCATTAAACAAAAGGAGTCAGAAACGGCAGCAGAATATTTTCACCGGGCACTATTAGAAATGGCAAAGTACACTGGTATAGAGGACATTAAGACCAATGCAAACCATCAAGAAGTAGCAGTATCTGTACTAATGGATGGTTTAAAGGAAGCATTAAAGGCAAGGGTACAGACCACGCAACCATGTTGGCGAGGTCTGTCAGTGGCCACTTTGAGAGAGGCTGCTATTGATCACGACCGGAACATCACCAGACACAGGGAGTCACAAGGTGATAAGTTAATGTCAGTAAGTATACAGGCCCTGACCACAAAGCAGCCTGTGGTAATATCACCAAACCCTGTGGGTAAGTCAACTGTGGTAACATGTTATTTTTGTCACAAACAGGGACACTTTGCACGAGACTGTAGATCAAGAAATCGACAAAAGTCTTACCAACCCCCTAGACAACGACACGACACACGACATTGGGATCAGGGTCCACAGAGACGGAGTTATGAGCCACATACAGGGGAAACAAAAAGATATCCCCCGAACAGAGACTGGCATGCCTCTGGTAGTTCCCAGCTATCTCCCTCACAAGTAGTTGCTGCCAGCGGGATTCAGGGAGGTCACCATACCCAATAGGGGTGTGGCCATACCTGTAATCTGCAGCCAGTAAAATTGATTGCAAGTCTTGGAAGTGAACCAGAAATTGCAATCAATGTAGCTGGTAAATCATTAAACTTTCTTGTAGACACAGGGGCGGCCAAATCAGTGATAAATTCGACAGTTGGCATGAGGACCACTGGTAGGACAATTCCAGCCGTGGGAGTAACAGGAGTAGTCCAGCATTACCCTGTTAGCAAACCAGCAGAGATTACAATAGGGCCTTTACATACCAAGCATTCCTTTTTGCTGGCTGCATCGGCACCGACCAATCTCCTGGGAAGAGACTTACTGTGTAAAATGGGGTGTGTCATTTATTGTACTCCTGAAGGTGTATTCTTGGACATACCTGAGAATCACGCTCAGGAAGTACGAGACATGTTAGACTCCCCGTCAAAATTAATGTCACATACCACTATGACAAATAGGAATCCATCCCAAGTAGAAGAGATGACATCTCAGATACCAGAGTCACTTTGGACAAAAGACGGACAGGACACTGGATTAATGGCAAACGTAGCTCCAGTAGTTGTACAAGTAAAAGATGGTAGGATAGCTCCAAAAATCCCACAGTACCCTCTGAAGCCAGAGGTGGAGTTAGGAGTTTACCCAGTAATAGAGCGCTTGCTACAACAGGGCATTCTGGTAAGAACGTCCAGCACTGCTAATAGTCCCATCTTCCCTGTGAAAAAGAGTGGGGGGAGGGGTTACAGACTAGTGCAGGATCTAAGGGGGATTAACAAAATAGTTGAGAGTCAGTTCCCCGTAGTGCCAAATCCAGCTGTCATCCTAATGCAAATCCCTCCCACTGCCAAATTTTTCACTGTCATTGACCTCTGCTCCGCTTTCTTTTCGGTACCTCTGCACCCTGACAGCCAATATTTATTCGCATTCACATACAGAGGAGTCCAATACACATGGACTCGATTACCACAAGGATTCATAGATAGTCCAAGTATATTTTCTCAGGCTTTGCATGATTGTTTACAGTCTTTCCAACCAGTGAGTGGATCAGTATTAATACAGTACGTGGACGATCTACTACTGTGTTCTGATTCATTGGAAGCATCCCTGAAGGATACGAAACAGCTCCTGTTTCATCTTTCAGACACAGGACACAAGGTTTCCAAAGACAAGTTGCAATTATGCCAAACTAAGGTAAAATATTTGGGACACTGTTTAACACAAGGACTGAGACACCTGACCGCTGATAGAATCCAAGCAATTAGAGACATGACTCTGCCACAAACCCAGCAACAAATCAGAACATTTTTAGGAATGTGTGGGTATTGCCGTAATTGGATCCCAGGGTTTTCCATTTTAGCGTTACCTTTGCAGGAAATGGTCTCCTCAAACAAACCTGATCGGATTTCGCATACTGACGAGTCTGAGGCAGCATTTGAGAGACTTAAACAGTGCCTAACGCAGGCACCAGCACTAGGTATGCCAGACTATGGGAAACCCTTTGAACTATACGGAACAGAAAGTGCTGGTTGCGCGGCAGGCGTACTAACCCAAAAGCACGGTGATGCCAGCAGGCCAGTTGCATACTACAGCGCTCAGCTAGACACGGTAGCGCGATCCCTCCCCACATGCTTGCGAAGCGTTGCTGCGATAGCATTGCTAGTGACAAAAAGCGAAGATGTCGTGCTAGGCCACAACCTCACAATCCATACGCCACATGCAGTGTCAGCCTTATTGAATTCTGCCCAAACCAGACACGTATCATCAGCGAGGTTTACAAGATGGGAATTGGCCCTAATGGCCCCCGTAAACATCACCATAAGGAGATGCAGTGCATTAAATCCTGCAACATATCTCCCAGGTGTGCCTGGTCAGGCACAAAGGGTGGAAGGTGAGAGTGATGGGGAAGGAGGATTTAATACAAAGGAAGATACACATGATTGTATGGAATATTTGACCCAAAATTTTACCGCAAGGCCTGACATCAGTGACAACCCACTGGAAGATGCAGAACTCACGTTCTACACGGACGGTAGTTGTCATAGACAGTCAGACTCGGGAGACTTGTGTACTGGATACGCAGTCGTAGATGACCAAGACACCATAGAAGCGGAACCGCTAGGCCCACCTCACTCAGCCCAGGTTGCTGAACTGGTCGCCCTAACCAGAGCATGTGAATTGGCTAAGGGTAAGTCAGCCAATATCTACACCGATTCTAGATACGCCTTCGGGGTAGTTCATGATTTCGGAGCCCTATGGCGCCTCAGAAATTTCATGACGGCAGCTGGTACACCGGTAGCGCATGCAGCTCACATAAAAAGGCTTCTAACAGCGATACAGGAACCCGACAGAGTGGCTGTTATCAAATGTAAAGCACATACATATAGCCAGGACCCAGTATCACTTGGTAACAGCCGAGCAGACGAAGCTGCTAAGTTAGCAGCTGCTACCCCCAGACAGACAGACACAACACAACTGATGGTATTTAATACCATCAACACACAAAAGTTGTGTGAAATGCAGAATTTGTGTTCCACACAGGAAAAGGCAGTCTGGAAGGCAAAGGGATATGGCCAGGAGTCCTCAGGACTCTGGACGGATGGACATGGTAAACCAGTGGCCCCCAGAGCATATCTTCCATGTCTGGCTGAAGCAGCTCACGGGCTGACTCATCTAGGCAAGGAAGGGATGTGCAAATTGGTAAGAGCATATTGGTGCGCCCCAGGATTCTCCTCTCATGCGAGTAAAAGAGCAATGTCATGCCTTACCTGTTTGAGAAAGAATATTGGAAAGGCAATACCTACAGAACCATCCCATGTCCCACCTGCCGGCGGCCCTTTCCAGGTAATACAAATTGACTTTATACAATTACCCCCTTGTCGGAATTTGAAATATGTACTTGTCTGTATAGATGTTTTCTCAAATTGGGTCGAAGCATTTCCTGCGGCTACAAATACCGCTATGTTTACTGCTAAGAAAATTGTGCAGGAATTTGTATGTAGATATGGTATCCCTAGAATAATCGAAAGTGATAGGGGTACCCATTTTACAGGTGATGTCTTTCAAGAAATGTGTAAGTTGATGGGAATTGATAGCAAGCTGCACACTCCGTACCGTCCACAGGCGAGTGCGAAGGTCGAAAGAGTGAACAGCACTATTAAAAATAAACTGAGTAAAGTGATGGCAGAGACAGGATTGACATGGCCAGAAGCTTTACCCATTGTACTGTACAGCATCAGAACCACTCCCAGGTCCCCTCTTAATCTGTCTCCCTTTGAAATCTTGTTTGGTCGACAACCGCATGTCATGATTAACCCTCAGGATGATTTGAAATGTAACAATGAAGTCACTGTAAAGTACTTGATTAACATGAGTAAACAGTTAAGGAATCAAAATGATAATCTGAAGTTGGTGATTCCTGATTTACCAGATAGTAATTGTCATGACATTGAACCTGGGGATTATGTGATGATACGGAATTTTCTACGCTCAGGTTGCCTTATTGACAGATGGGAAGGACCATACCAGGTTTTATTGACTAGCACTACAGCATTGAAGGTTGCTGAGAGAGAGACTTGGGTTCATTCATCCCACTGCAAGAAGGTTGCTGATCCAGAGAAGTCCCGTGATAAGGAACAGACGGTAGAGGTTGTATCACTGGAGTGTCTGTTCCAGGAGGACTGAGGCGGCACCTGAGCCGTGAAAATCTCAAGACCAAGAGCTGTTGTCGACTCCCCACTCCCTTTTATTGTTTTTCTCCACTTCCCATCCCCTCTCCCTAAAATTTCTTTTTCCCCCTTCTCATTCTTCTCCGTTTCCTCCTATAAGATGGACTTGCCCCAAGAGACTGTGATCCGGATTTTCCTGTTAACCATGATGTTGACCAGAGCAGTCTGTTCCGGCGAGAGTACCATGGAGGTCGAGAGAGGTTCTGGAATGGGTTCTGATGATAAAGATGGAGGCGTAGTTTTCCGAGAACAACATAATCAACAAGCAAAGGCGAGTATCAGAAAACGATCCGATAGCATTGACCATAGAAGGAATTGTGAAGGATTGTTAGCTGAAGAAAACTGTATCTGTAGGCTCTGTAACAATGTCATTGAGGATGGGTGCATTAAGAAATGCCAATCCAGTTTTAATATCCATATGGACCGGCATCCATTGAGTGACTATCACTCCTTAGTGGGTAGTGTGTTAAACAAAACAGATTGTTGGGTATGCTCTCAAGTACCTCAGGGTCATAGCAAATCAGGGCTAGTACCATTTCCTTTAACGATAGGGGAGGTACTTGAGTTAAATGGTGGGAGACCGGTGGACCGGAGGTTTAATATCTCCAGTCCTCCTAGTTTAAAGCTCCACCAATACCACGTGGATAGGTCCCTATTATGTTTCAACATCTCCAATCCCCGAAAGCCAGGAAATTGGGAAGTGTCATGGAGCAACCAAACCATGACCTTTTCGCATAGAGCAGATAGAATGCCTACAGATACAGAGCTTGTACGCCACATAGCCAGTAGAGGAAAATCTTTCCGGTATAGGTATACCTTAGGAAATAGGATTACTAAAGTTGGAGAGGTATCACCAGGATACTGTGCACATATCGTACAACCTGATACGTGTACTAAACAGATGGAAGAATTAGGGTTAGGAGATTTCACATGGAAGGTGTGTAATATGGTTATGTCCTACTCCGTCCCATATGTTCTCCCCGATGATGCATATTTCATATGCGGGAGAAAGGCGTACAAGTGGCTTGCCCCAAACTCTGAAGGATTGTGTTATATTGGAAAAGTATTGCCTGAAGTAATGACTGTGTCACATGACAAAATGAAAGACATACACCGTGGTGCCCAAGCTCCTTATACTCACACCCATTACGAGCACGTTGTTAAAAGGCACCTGATAGAGAAGACAGAGCATCCGGCCTCTGATCTGATAAGTGAATCCACCGGGATTCAATTCTTAATCGCGTTAGATTTCACCCGCACCGCTAGAGGAGTGCTGAATTATAAATACATATCGGCGCTCGCAAATTTGTTAGATAATATCACTGAAATGTATGATGACACGTTTAGATATACTGGAAGGGAACTTCAAGCTTATAAAACAGAACTGGTGCAGCATAGAATGGTTCTTAATTACCTCACAGCAGTGACAGGCGGATATTGTGTTACATTGGCAACACAGTATGGCGTGAAGTGTTGCACGTATATCACGAATAGCACCGAGGATCCGGTCGAGGTCATAGACCAAAAGATGGACGATATTCTCCAATTGAAGTGGGAATTTCGCCGAAAACACAATCTCACTCTTGCTGCTGTAGGTAATGAGCTGACTGGTTGGGTGTCATGGTTGAACCCGCGAAATTGGTTTTCTGGTTTAGGAGACTGGGCTCAAGGAGTCATAATGGATGTTGGGAAGTTTCTCCTATGTATCTTAGGTGTTGTCATATCAATTGGCTTGATATTTAGATGCGGTCAGGCTTTAATGAAGTGCAAACAAAGTACAAGGGTAATGAGTTTAAGGAGTGAGGAAACTGTAATTAACCTGGATTTGATTTATGACCCAACAATAGAAACAATGATGTAATGAAAATGCGATTATACGGTCCGTTTCTTTCACCTGTTTTTCCGTTTTCTCCAAGGTAACAAGACCCACTTGGACAAGGAAGTTGACGAGACGCTATACAGACAACGGATTGACCAAAGAAGAAGTTTTGACCACTGTAGATACGGACATTTGATGAACTTTGCCATGGATCCCCAGTTTCCCTAGAATTCTTAAACTTACGCTAGCCCAACATTTTTTTTTGTAAATCTAATGGCATTGACAAAGCTTTTTGCTCGCACCTAATGGGCAAAACAGCGCAAAGAAGACGACTTTCAACTGATACCGAACAAAACTTCAACCGACAGATGTACATTAACCTGACATAGAATACCACTGCATTTTCCATAAGTGTTCTTTATCTTCATCTCTACAACCCTCAGGTAATGACACACATAGTCGATAGGGAATACAGGCACAGATATCAGCAACCACATACCTCCCCTATTCATGTATCATCAACTAAAATGTGCTCCCCCATTTTGTTACAACCAAAGCCGAAAAGAGCTCGGTAAAGTTTGACAGCCCATCCACAGACCCGTACAACGGGATAAGAAGGAATTCAAATGTATACTTCGCAATACCTCGAAGCTTGATTTACAACACGTACGGCACGATGATACATGACCCCCCCCCCCCAAACATGGACTCATACACACATGCTTCTGCTATCTCACTAGGTCATACCCTCTTCCCACCTACTCCTCTCTCCTCCCTTACCCAACCATGTAAATGTATTAACCCCTAACATATATTTTTCTCCTTTTGAAATGTTTTCAGGAAGTGGCAGTTATTGTTGACTGCCAAAGGGTGGACTGTCAAAGTCAGAAAAATATCTCTATGCACACTACCATATTTGCATTTCACACAGGTCCGTGCTGCGCATGCGTACGCTCTCCCGTACGTGCGCATACTCACAGTCGCGGGCACTCGCAGGCGCACGGTATGCGTATTTACGGTAGAGTTTATGTGATCGTAGCGTGCGACTCAATCATTACATATTTTCACTATATAATGTATTTTGTAGATCATGGTCCCTTTGATAGATTCTGCAAGTTTGGTTAATATAGAATGTTCATGAACAGAGAAATCCCTCTTTGTTTGATACGAAGGGTCAGACAGGAGTAATACAGTGGTGTTTAGTATCCATCGGAAGAACATTTAATTAGTAATATTCCGGTGTTGGTTTGGAGCAGATTAATCGCTCGTGCGAATAGTTATGGACATAAGAAGTTTATGAACATTTACTTTATTTGCACTTTATTACCCATGCGGCGGGAAACCCAGTTTCCCTCCCACCTGAGCTGTTGGAAATAGTCACAGCCCACCTGTATGAATCAACCTATGACCTTTTGTTATGATGCGAAGCCGAATTCCTGTGTCCAATGAACAATGAGATTGTAGGGACCATTGAATTGTATTGTGTGTGGGGCATAAATAGGCAGGCCGACCATATCCAGTTCTCTCTCTTCAACGGTTCTCATTGCTGATAATCGGGAGCTGGATATCGAGGCGCATGCGATCGTTTCCCCTTGTGCGTAAGTGTTTCTCCGCAATCATATTGTCTTGATGTTATTGTGAGCCATTTCTTTCTCTCTCTCTCTCTCTCTCTCTCTCTTCTATTTCTCCCGTATTTTTCCCTTAATTGTATTGTATTGTATTTCCTGTGTAGTTATCTGGTTAGTTAGTCTATGTTATATTGTAGTGTATGCAGGGCCGGTGCAAGGTTTCTAGGCACCCTAGGCAAAGCTACACAATACTGCCCCTGCCTCCCCCGATACTCTCCCCCCAGCTGCTCATATACTGATGTAGCGATGCTCATCTATGCCGCGATGCGTACGCATGCATCGCGGCATAATGCAAACGCGCCACACTTGTGACTGCACCACACTGCTGCAGCCAGTCGCAGTATAGCACGCATCGTGACATAGATGAGCATGGCTACATCTCTCTCTCTCTCTCTCTCTCTCTCTCTCTCTATATATATATATATATATATATATATATATATAAGCTTTCCAAAGACGGCAGCACTCTTGGGACTGTATAAATGAAAGTCAAAGACACTAAGGTCTGTTCACCGTTTCGGTCTGCTGGACCTTAATCAAGAAATCGGGTTCTTGATGAAGGTCCAGTGGACCGAAATGGTGAACAGACCTTAGTGTCTTTGACTTTCACTATGGGGGAGATTCAAATGTTTGAAAAGTCAGTTGGGAATCTGTATTTTCCTATCTAATAGACAGGAAAAAACAGACAACCAACCGACTTTTCAAACATTTGAATCTCCCCCATATAGTCCAGAGAGTGCCGCCGTCTTTGGAAAGCTTGTATGTGGTGTGAAAATATCTTGGAGGGCACCAGGGCAGTTAAAGGGTATAGTATCAGGACAGTGCTGTATTTATGAATTGCTATATTGGCACTCAATTCAGAAACAGTTACATGCATCAAAAGAACACGTATGCTGAACCAGTTTGTGGATTAGAATACTAATGTATCAGTCTAATGGCTCTTGAGTTATAACAAAGTAACAAACCTTTAATTGATTTTAACCACACAGTACTGGCAGCATGCTAGCAACATTGGAATGATGCATTATTATCCTAATCCACAAACTGCTTAAGATACTAGCAGAGTGTTCAAACTGCAAAGAAGTCAATGACTGCAATGGAAGCGCAGGCAGACAAATCTTAGTACATACCGGCGATAAGGAAGCCGGTGAGTTAAACTAGGCATACACTATACAATTATCTGTCAGATTATCTGTGGTTGGAATGAAAATCTGGTAATGGATGAGAGCAACTAATAATCGACCATTTGCTACCAAACACCGGAAAATGGACAAAACCTGTCCATGATTTAACCAATTTGCATAAACTCAGTTATCGTCCATTTTCCAGTGTTTGAAAGCAAATGGCCGATTGTCTGTTGCTCTCATTCATTGCAGGGTTTTCATTCCAACCATAGATTATCTGCCAGATGATTGTATAGTGTATGCCCAGCTTTAGAACACTGCAGCACTAATAATGTGAAAATATTGCAAGCAGCATGCGGAAATTAGTACACTCCGCCCTCTATGAGGGAAGGAGGTGGAGCGGGGTGGGGTGGGGTGGGGTGGGGGGGGGGAGAGCATTGCATCTTGCTTTATAGTAGGGGTAGGATAGACTATACGGGTGCCACTCACAGTATCTTCGTGCGCTTGTGGCACTAGTGCCAATGGCTGCCTATGGGGGTAATTCAGACCTGATTGCTAGCAGGCGATTTTTGCATTGTTGTGATTAGATAGTCGCCACCTACAAGGGAAATGTATTTTCGCTGTGGAAGTGTGCGATCTCATGTACAGCCAGGCGGTACAAACAGATCTTGTGCAGCCCAGGACTTACTCAGCCGCTGTGATCCCTTCATACTGGTCGGGCCTGGAATTGACGTCAGACACCCACCCTGCAAACGCTTGGACACACCTGCGTTTTTCTAACCACTCCCAGAAAACGGTCAGTTGCCACCCACAAACGCCCTCTTCCTGTCAATCTCCCACCGATCGCCTGTGTGAATGACTCCTTTGCACAAACACATCACTGAGCGGCGATCCGCTTTGTACCCATGCGACGTGCCTGCGCATTGTGGTGCATACGGATGCGCAGTTTAGACCTGATCGCAGGCTGTGAGAAAACGCAGCCTAGCAATCAGGTCTGAATTACCCCCTATGTCTGTACTATAAGATAGGTGATGCTAAAAAAATAGACCTATTTTTGTGCTTAAAGGTTTCTGGGAAGGATTAGGGATAGGGAGGGGGTGCAGGGGGAGGGTTAGGGATAGGCTGCAGGAGAAAGAGGGTTAGGTTTAGGCTGTGCGGAGGGGGGGTTAGGCACCACTGGGGAGTGTTAGGGTTAGACTTCGGGGAGGGAGGGTTAGGCACCACTGGGGAGAGTTAGGGAGCGGGGGATAGACAGGGCTAAGCTGTAGGGAGGGTGGGTTAGGCTTAGGCTGTGTAGGGTCAGGCTGCAGGTAAGGAGGGTTAGGGAGGTAAGGGATTAGGGGTAGCATACTTATCCAGTAATATTTGTTTGGAGCTATTTTTTATAAAAAATAAAAAAAAATCAATATTGTCAAACTGTTTTAGGAAATGTGCATGCGGACATTTTTTGGGGGTTAAAGTACCTCCCATGTGGCTTAATAGTACTGTCAGTTGTTACAGTTATGTATCCTGCATCTAAATACAGTTAACTTTTTGCCTAATTCTAATGATAGTTGGTGTGACTGGAATATGAAGACATTTGAAAGGAGACGTTTTTTGAATGTAGCATGGGGGGGGAGAATATATGTGGGGTATGTGATCGCAGGGTGGGGGTGTAATCGCGAGGGGAGGCGGTCTAAAATGCAGGATGATATGGCAATCATGGGGGTTTTATATATACGGGATGCATTGGAGGGGGTGTGGGTAATATGCCGAAGCCAATCGTGAGAGGCATTCGTGGGAGGCATTTGCGGGAGGGGAGGCATTTGCGGGAGGGGGAGGCATTTGGGGGATGCATTTGCGGGAGGGGAGGCATTTGCGGGAGGGGGAGGCATTTGGGGGAGGCATTTGCAGGAGGGGGGCGGGTAATATGCAGGAGGCAACTGCGAGAGAGGGAGCGGGTCATGCGAGACTCAGGAGACAATCGGGGGTGGGGCGTACTATGCCGGAGGGAATTCCGGGGGGGGGGGGGGGTGTCGCATAACATGCAGGAGACAATCGGGGGGATTGTGTGTGATTAATATGCGGCAGACACTCACGGGAGGGGAGGGGAGGGGGCGCTGGTAATATTCAGCATGCAATCACGGGAGGCAGGGGCGGGTAAAATGCTAGATGCAATCGCGGGAGGAGTGACGCCAGGTGACATGAGGATTTCCACATTAACAGGGTGCTGTTGTGATGCGGGGTGGGAAAATGCTGTGTTCTATTGCAGAGGGAGGGGAGAGGGGATTGCAGACAAGAGCAGTCAGACAGTGCTACCCATGTTACACTTACCCATGTTAGGTGTTACACTGACTGACATCAGTGCCGTGGCGGCTGATAACAGCTGGGCGGCCACGGCATCCCTTCTCCTCAGTCTCTCTCTAAACGAAGAGCTCAGCTGAGCTAAGGATATGAAAGACGCACTTTCATCAGCAGTGTGCACCGCCGCCCCCCAGTGGCCAGCGCCCATAGGCAAATGCCTAAAGCTGCCTAGTGGTGGCGCCGGCCCTGAGTGTATGCTTTGTACTGTGATTCTTTTGCAAGTATAATAGTCATAATACATATAATAGGTTTTGGACCCTAAGCCCAGGTATCTGTGTATTTCTTATAGTGTTAAGTATTCCCTGAGCGTCGGTGACGCTCAAGCAGCTTTGTAGTTAATCAGGTTACACCAGGTTGCACTTACACTCTGTCACCACACTAAGGTTTACTGTATATTTCATTGTTAAAGGTATAGATATAAAGGTTTAACGTTATAAGCGTCTGCACCGCTGGTGATCTCCTCGTGGTCCCGAGCGTCCGCTACGCTATAGCGAATCATTACGTTAGTCGGCAGCCAATAGCGTGCCTGCCTGTGATCTCTGGGCCGTAAGCGAACGTGACGCTTGAGCGTCTCGACTACGGTTGAGCGATCGTTACGCAACTTGCGTACCCTTACGGTACTTCTTACGTAGATAGCGTACAGTGTTCTTAGACCTCTTAAAGTGTTTTATATACGATAAATATTTAGCTTTATCATAACCTACGGATCAGAACACGTTACTAGAACACAACAGTTTTCCACCTGCCAGTAACCCCTCTGGGCAAAATTATTTACCACTTGATCCAGTGTTGTGTTAAGTTCTTCCGTATTACTTGAAATTACGGGCTACCTAAAGCGTTTGAGATTTCGGAAGGCCCCTTTCCAATGCTGGTGGGTGGGAACTGATGTGTTCCAGTAGCGTGTTACGATCCTTGGCGCTTTACAAACATCAAAAACAATGCACATATACAGAAGGTTTAAATAATACAGCAATAGACATGCCACACATACATAAAAGAAAAAATCTAGAGCGCAGAGTAAGCATAATGCAGGATTGGTGGAGGCATTTTGGGTAATAACTTCCATGTGTTATGTATTCCACCCTCACAAGGTACCAGGTGAGGCAGCCATCGAAGGCGCACTGCGTAGGATTACTCTGGGTGGAATAGTCTACCCCTAGAAGAGATGACACAAAATGAGTGGGGTGATGGCAGCTTCCTCAGAGTAGGGTTCCAACAAAATAGTCTGGTTCATGTATTTTTCATCCCACCCACAAGCGTACCAGATGAGGCAGCCATGTTGTGTGCACTATGAAGGTTGTACTGTGGGGGTGAGCCATACAAGGGCCCAGTGCATATATGGGAAAACTGACACTTGTGACACTCCTATCACGGAAAGATCCACGTGAAGTACATCCTGCCCACAGAGGAACCATCTGAGGCAACCATCTGGGGTGCACTGAGTATGTTGCTGCTGGCAGGGTGTGCACAAATCAGTGGAGGTACACATCATGGCCTTTGCAATTAGTGGAGGTGCATATGATAGCCTTTGCTCTCGTGTTTAAATGTTTTAATAGGGATCTCATAACTGGAGATGGAAATATCAGAGAGTGTAAAAGCCAGGGTCTCTGATTCCACCTCAGAAAAGAACAAAGATTCAGGTGCATTCATTATATTAGTTCCAGAGATTAGCTGAAATCATGTCATCATAGTATTTATAATCAGTAAAGAAGTGTTTTCAGGACTGATTAGGTTCTCTAATTATGAAACAAAGTTAGTAGGTTTTAGAAGTTTTGTTTATTCATTACACCAATGTGAAAATACAAGTGGCCCTGAAGGACTCTGATCTCTCACCACCTGCCATTACAATTAACATGCACCTTCCAAATGACCAAACTCTGTATAGCTATTGACGTCAATACTCTTACAAACCCATTTACTGATCACTAGGGAACATTTTGTGTTTACCTCAGGGATACTCGTGTGTTAGGTGTAGGTAGAGAGCAGAGTACAATATTACAACAAAGAGGCTCAGAGCCGGGATACAAAATGTACAGAAGATGAGCAAGAGATAGAAAACAGAACACCATAAAGTTATGAAAGAAGCCTGCAATAAACAAGGTTCTCTCACAAGCATTGCACCCTTAACCACTTCCTGACAGAGCCTTCATGACCATGACCATTTTCAAATTTTTGGGATACGACAGAACTATTATTAGGATTTTATCCATGTTTGAGCACAGATGCTTACATCAAAATTATGGAGGTAATAATTAAGCAACCTGTGCTCAAGTATTGCTAAACTTAAAACCTGGATTGTTAGGTGTATATTTACTAAAGTGCAGGTTTTTAGAAGTGGAGATGTTGCCCATGGGAACCAATCAAATTGCACTTATTATTTATACAGCACCTTCTAGAAGATAATAACTAGAATCTGATTGGTTGCTATGCGCAACATCTCCACTTCTAAAAATCAGCACTTTATTAAATATACCCCTCAGTGTGCCTTAAGGACAGAGGTTGGTAAATATTGGCCCTCATTCCGAGTTGATCACTCGCTAGCTGCTTTTAGCAGCAGTGCAAATGCTAAGCCGACGCCCTCTGGGAGTGTATCTTAGCTTAGCAGAAGTGCGAACTAAAGGATCGCAGAACTGCTCCAAAATATTTTCGAGCAGTTTCTGAGTAGCTCCAGACCTACTCCTAGCTTGCGATCACTTCAGGCTGTTTAGTTCCTGTTTTGATGTTACAAACACGCCCTGCGTTCGGCCAGCCACGCCTACGTTTGCCCAGCCACTCCTGCGTTTTTATCCGATGTCAAATTCGAAAAAATATTGCAGTACACACATCACGTACAAACTACGCACAGATGGCCTCCGTGCGCGTACTTGCTCTGCTGTGCGTGCGCATATTCGCAATTTGCGTATGGTCGCTCCCGCAGTCCTGCGTATTAGCGCATGGTATGAGTATTTACGGTAGAGTTTGTGAACGCATGGAAGGCTATCAAAACATATTACATATTTAATCCAAATAGTGCACAATATACACACAGTTTCCCTGCACCACATCAGAAAGTAACAGCAGTTTAAATGGTATCAGAACAAAGGGATTCACCTTTACAGGATAGGAGGGGACAGAACAAGGTTATAAGGTGGTGTTTGGTATCCAGCTGAAGGGTATTTTAAGGGTAACATTCCGGTGTTGGTTTGAGAAAGATCGCATGTTCCTGCGGATAGTTATGTGCAGGAGCAGAATATAGATATACACTTTATTTACTGTACATTATGTATGCGGCGGGAATCCAGAGGAGACCACCCACAAGAGCAGTTGGGAAAGACATCGCCTACCTATTCAAACCGACCTATGACCTCCCCTGTACTGTAAATGTGCATCCCTGTGTCCAATGGACAAAGAGATTACAGTATCTATTGTATTGCTTTTTGGAAGAATTGTGTAAAGAGAGCCTGCTGCAGGCCTAGTCAGACACAAGACTCACAACGTTATCTATCAGATGACGGAGGACTGGACCGGGTAGCGCAAGCGAATCCACTCACGTATGTACCATTGAATGTAGCCATTTACTCTGTTATATTGTATTGTATTATTTGTATTGTAACCCCCTTTCAGCAATAATACGCTGTGGTGTCGGAACCCAGTGGTTTAGCCACAGACTGGTGTCGTGTCTTTCTTTCCCTGCTAAGGTTTAAAGTGTAATAGCATCACACTGCATTGCTGCATAAGGTTTAAAGTGTAATAGCATCACACTGCATTGCTGCATAAGGTTTAAAGTGTAATAACATCACACTGCATTGCTGCATAAGGTTTAAAGTGTATTAGTAACGCATCACATTGCTGTATAAGGTTTAAAGTGTGTTCATTGGGTGTGTACGCGCTGTGTGGTCTTTGTACCGTCAGCGCGGCGTTTGTACGCTAAGTCCATACACAGCACGGGACTTTGTACGCTAATAGTGTACAAAGTACGTAGAGTGTGTATTAAGTACAGCGGCCGCAGCGGCTCCATGGTAAAGTGTATTTAAGGTGTGTTTAAGGTATAGCTTTCATTCCTGCATATAAAATGGCATTATCACCGACATGCCTGCGTTTTTACACACACTCCCCGAAAACGGTCAGTTACCACCCAGAAACACCCACTTCCTGTCAATCACTCTGCGGCCAGCAGTGCAACTGAAAAGCGTCGCTAGACCTTGTGTGAAACTGCATCGGCTTTTGTGAAAGTACGTTGCGCGTGCGCACTGCGCCCAATACGCATGTGCAGAAATGCCGCTTTTTTACCTAATCGCTGTGCTGCGAACAAAGCAGCTAGCGATCGACTCGGAATGAGGGCCAATGCACTAAAGGATTTGCCTATATTCTTTAACTGTTCAGGGTGGCTTATAAACCCTTTCTTAAATTTGACTATAAGCATGCAGGCAAAAATGTTTTTTTCTCATATATTGTTTTGAGATTTAATTGCTAATCTCACACTAGTAGAATTATGTGGAACCTTGGTGAGGCGTTTACATCCTCTTTTGACATTATTGTGGTTTCACTTATGTGTATCATAGGGCTTGTGGAGGGGATTTTGGGGGTGATTTAGACTTGATCGTAGATGTGCTAAAAACAGCACATCTACAATCAGAATTTCTGACATGCGGGGGGTTGCCCAACACAGGGCTAGTCCACCCCACATGTCAGGCCCTACCCCCCCCCCCCCCCCTTTCCTGTACAGGTGCAAAAGCATCTCACTTGGCGGCCGCAGCGCATGCGCACCACAGAAAGGGCATTAGGCTGCGATCGCTGTTGTAGCAGCGAACAGTCTGAATTAGTCCCTTTGTAAAAATGTCCAAAATTTGCATCTGATTTGAATCCTGATCGCATTTCAATACCTGTATAGGAAATGCAATAAGGTCAGACTTACCTTTGGCAAATTGTGAAATAATATCGGAGGGAGCCTCACTAAACTAACTCCATCTTCAGATAACATTAGCAGTGTCTTCCCTCCATTCAGCAACTGGGAGAGGGATCTTTGCAGATCCCTCCCCAGTTCTCGCCCTCATCCAAGCATCCTTCCATGACTACGTAAGCACCCTCCCACATTAGACTGGAGTGAACTCCCAATCCTGTCATGGGGATCTTAGTGCCATCAGAGATGCCTGCTAATTATCAGACCTCCACATCGAGTTATTCAGACTTCGATCATATCTCAAGATGACTCTCTTACAGCCCCATATCAATGCTTCAAAGACGTGCTCAGTAAAAAGGCTGCTGAAACACTACCCGCTCATCAGGAATGTGACTGCCCTCCCCGTGGAAGTGTCTTCCATCTGACTACACCTGAGACGGGTTCACTACGATATGCCGGTGGTCGGGCTCCCGGCGACCAGCATACCGGCGCCGGGAGCCCGACCGACGGCTTACCGACAGTGTGGCGAGCGCAAATGAGCCCTTTGCGGGCTCGCTGCGCTTGCCACGCTACGGGCACGGTTTTATTCTCCCTCCAGGGGGGTCGTGGACCCCCACGAGGGAGAATAAGTGTCGGTATGCCGGCTGTCGGGATCCCGGTGCCGGTATACTGTGCGCCGGGATCCCGTCAGTCGGCATACAGAAGACCACCCCCTGAGACTCAGGCAGTATCTGACTAAATCAAAAAGCATCTGGATTGGCGCTTTGTCAGGGAATCCAAGTCTTCAGCTGGTGCTGGACTCTTCTTCGTTAAAAAGAAGGATGGAGATCTTAGACCCTGTTTGAAAACCATCTGTGCACTTATATAGCACAGCAAATGCCAGCACAGTGTTCATTTTTTCCACTGAAATAAAACATTGTTCTCTAGATTTTTCTGTTTGTTTGTATGGGGATCTGCTGCCTAGCCAATTGTTTTCCTTTCTGTAAATGCATGGTATGACTGAGTGACTATTATCTGGGTGATTGGCTCTTCCTTGGCTTATTTTAGAAGTGCTGGATGACACATCCAGTATATTCCTGTTCTCTCTTATGATCACATACTTTTATGAAAGAAACAATTGATGCATACTGTATGATTGAAGTGATGGCAGATTTTCTCCGGATGACAATGCATCTCATGCCTGCCTCACATGATACAGTGATTTACTGTCCCTAAGGGAAAGAGATGCATCAAGCCATAGTGAGAAATGCTGATTCTGAGTGTAATATAGGAGACAGGAATAGTAGAGTAAGTCGTCAGGAAACAGTTTTACAGAGCTCACTGCTTAGCTGTGTCCGTGTGTATGAAATGCCTAGAAGGGAATATTTTCTAGAATGCAGACATACAGTCTGGAGGGGATGCAGTTAAAATGCCAGATCCTGGCGTTCAGGATATCAGCGCCAGAATCCCGACAGCCGACAATGCTGGCAGCTGGAATCCTGGCTCACCCAGGGGTATTGCTACTCATGGGTGTCCATGACACCCATAGAATGGGAATAGATCCCGTGGCGAGCGTGCAGCATGGCAAGCGCAGCGAGCCCGCAAAGGGACAGTAACTCACTGTATCATGTGAGGCAGGCATGAGATGCATTGTCATCCGGAGAAAATCTGCCATCACTTAGCGCTTGCCCCGCTGCCGTCATTCATGCGGGTGAGATGCTGCTGTCTGGATGTTGACAGCTGGCATCTTACCCACCGGGATAACGTATGTAACCCGTCTGGAGGGATAACCATCATTATGCTATATACAATAAGAATTATCAGTGGCAGGTAGAGAAGGATTAAGAGGGGGAGTATGAGGGCTTAGGATGCACATGCCCTGGATGGGGGGGGGGGGGGGGGTGCCAATGAGGGGGTTGGGCTAGACAGCATATTGGGGCTAATCCAGATGGGGAAGGAGTGGCTATTGCTGCTGTTTCCTTGGTAGCAGCAGTGATAGCGCTGTATGGTATGCAGCAGGAGGCGTCTTTTACAGTTAGATGTCTCCTGCTGCAGTAGTGATCCGAGCTGTGTCTTATGATGCAGCATTGGGTCACTGACACACCATCGGGTGGCTCGCAGCACCCATTGGGATGCGCAGTATTATTTTTCTGGAAAAATAGGTTCACAAACTACAGGTCTGGGTGTGGAGCTATTAAAAAAGTTATACATAAATAGATAGAAATGATAGATACAGTAGATAGATATAGATAGACAGATAAATCCTTTAATATTTACCACCTAGTAGTAACTCTCTTACTATATCTTGTGAATTATGACTGTGGTCTTAATTTTAGGCTATAGGGGCCTTCCTGTTTTAAGTGCCCTGGGCCACCCCAAAGCCTACTTAAGAATTTGGCAGCAGGTACGCAATACCACCAACTGCACACTTTGCACCTGTGACTGCCATTACCGCAAATATAAAGCGCTGCCGAGCAACAAGACCATGGTGTTTGGCAGCCTCCCACTTTGTCAGGGCTACAGGGATCGCGACGGTGATGTCATGAGATCACATCACGCTTCCTCTCCTGGCGGCTGGCACCAAGAAAGGAGCCTGGGGACTGGGCTGGGTGCCTTTTCCAGCTGTTTCCCTTCTCTCGGCTCGAGTAACGCATTGTCACTGAGCGGCTTTTGTTCTTCACAGGCTGGGCATGTCTCTGGCTTCACTGTGTGGGGTAATTCATATTTTTCTTTATATAATATGGACACTAATATATATTTTTTGTTATTATGGGGGTATCACTATATATTTCTATTGTAATGTGGGACACTACTATATGTCTATTATTATGGGGCATCACGATATATATCTAGTGTAATGATGAACACTACTATATATGTCTATTATTATGGGGCATTACTATATATTTCTATTGTAATGTGGAACACTACTATATATATCTTTTATTATGGGGCATCACTATATATTTGTATTGTAATGTGGACACTATAATAATATGTCTATTATTATGGGGCATCACTATATATTTCTAGTGTAATGTGGGACACTACTATATATGTCTATTATTATGGGGCATTACTATATATTTCTATTGTAATGTGGGACACTACTATATATGTCTATTATTATGGGGCATTACTATATATTTCTATTGTAATGTAGGACATTGCTATATATGTCTATTATTATGGAGCATTACTATATATTTCTATTGTAATGCGGACACTACTATATATTTCTATTATTATGGGGGCATTAGTATATATTTCTATTGTAACGTGGGACTCTACTATATTTGTCTATTATTATGGGGCATTACTATATATTTCTATTGTAATGTGGACACTACTATATATATTTCTATTATTATGGGGGCATTAGTATTAGTGATGGGTTCGGTTTCTCGGGAACCAAACCCCTCCGAACTTCACCCTTTTTACACGGGTCCGAGCCATACTCGGATTCTCCCGTATGGCTCGGTTAACCCGAGCGCGCCCGAACGTCATCATCCCGCTGTCGGATTCTCGCGAGATTCGGATTCTATATAAGCAGCCGCGCGTCGCCGCCATTTTCACTCGTGCATTGGAAATGTTAGGGAGAGGACGTGGCTGGCGTCCTGTCCGTTATTGTTGAACTTGATTGCGCATTATTGCTTAATTGTGGGGAGGGCTGGGGAGCAGCTGTATAATATAGGAGGAGTACAGTGCAGAGTTTTGCTGATCAGTGACCACCAGTTATCCGTTCTCTGCCTGAAAAAAATGCTCCATATCTGTACTCAGTGTGCTGCATATATCTGTGCTCACACAGCTTAATTGTGGGGACTGGGGAGCAGCTGTATTATATAGCAGGAGTACAGTGCAGAGTTTTGCTGACAGTGACCACCAGTATATGTTGTCTGCCTGAAAAACACTCCATATCTGTGCTCAGTGTGCTGCTTTATTGTGGGTACTGGGGACCACCAGTATAATATTATATAGGAGGAGTACAGTGCAGAGTTTTGCTGACCAGTGACCACCAGTATATAATATATAGCATTACGGTACAGTAGGCCACTGCTGTACCTACCTCTGTGTCGTCATTAAGTATACTATCCATCTAGATTCTATACCTGTGGTGCATTTCAGTTGTGCAGTTTGCTGACACAGTGACCACCAGTATACTATATATAGCAGTACGGTACGGAAGGCCACTGCTGTACCTACCTCTGTGTCGTCATTAAGTATACTATCCATCTACATTCTATACCTGTGGTGCATTTTAGTTTTGCAGTTTGCTGACACAGTGACCACCAGTATACTATATATAGCAGTACGGTACGGAAGGCCACTGCTGTACCTACATCTGTGTCGTCATTAAGTATACTATCCATCTAGATTCTATACCTGTGGTGCATTTCAGTTGTGCAGTTTGCTGACACAGTGACCACCAGAATACTATATATAGCAGTATGGTACGGAAGGCCACTGCTGTACCTACCTCTGTGTCATCATTAAGTATACTATCCATCTACATTCTATACCTGTGGTGCATTTTAGTTTTGCAGTTTGCTGACACAGTGACCACCAGTATACTATATATAGCAGTACGGTACGGAAGGCCACTGCTGTACCTACCTCTGTGTCGTCATTAAATATACTATCCATCTAGATTCTATACCTGTGGTGCATTTCAGTTGTGCAGTTTGCTGACACAGTGACCACCAGTATACTATATATAGCAGTACGGTACGGAAGGCCACTGCTGTACCTACCTCTGTGTCGTCATTAAGTATACTATCCATCTACATTCTATACCTGTGGTGCATTTTAGTTTTGCAGTTTGCTGACACAGTGACCACCAGTATACTATATATAGCAGTACGGTACGGAAGGCCACTGCTGTACCTACCTCTGTGTCGTCATTAAGTATACTATCCATCTACATTCTATACCTGTGGTGCGCCTCTTTTTTTCTTTGCATCATGTGCTGTTTGGGGACAATTTTTTTGAAGTGCCATCCTGTCTGACACTGCAGTGCCACTCCTAGATGGGCCAGGTGTTTGTGTCGGCCACTTGTGTCGCTTAGCTTAGTCACACAGCGACCTTGGTGCGCCTCTTTTTTTCTTTGCATCATGTGCTGTTTGGGGACAATTTTTTTGAAGTGCCATCCTGTCTGACACTGCAGTGCCACTCCTAGATGGGCCAGGTGTTTGTGTCGGCCACTTGTGTCGCTTAGCTTAGTCACACAGCGACCTTGGTGCGCCTCTTTTTTTCTTTGCATCATGTGCTGTTTGGGGACAATTTTTTGAAGTGCCATCCTGTCTGACACTGCAGTGCCACTCCTAGATGGGCCAGGTGTTTGTGTCGGCCACTTGTGTCGCTTAGCTTAGTCACACAGCGACCTTGGTGCGCCTCTTTTTTTCTTTGCATCATGTGCTGTTTGGGGACAATTTTTTTGAAGTGCCATCCTGTCTGACACTGCAGTGCCACTCCTAGATGGGCCAGGTGTTTGTGTCGGCCACTTGTGTCGCTTAGCTTAGTCACACAGCGACCTTGGTGCGCCTCTTTTTTTCTTTGCATCATGTGCTGTTTGGGGACAATTTTTTTGAAGTGCCATCCTGTCTGACACTGCAGTGCCACTCCTAGATGGGCCAGGTGTTTGTGTCGGCCACTTGTGTCGCTTAGCTTAGTCACAAAGCGACCTTGGTGCGCCTCTTTTTTTCTTTGCATCATGTGCTGTTTGGGGACAATTTTTTTTAAGTGCCATCCTGTCTGACACTGCAGTGCCACTCCTAGATGGGCCAGGTGTTTGTGTCGGCCACTTGTGTCGCTTAGCTTAGTCACACAGCGACCTTGGTGTGCCTCTTTTTTTTTTTGCATCATGTGCTGTTTGGGGACTATTTTTTTGAAGTGCCATCCTGTCTGACACTGCAGTGCCACTCCTAGATGGGCCAGGTGTTTGTGTTGGCCACTTGTGTCGCTTAGCTTAGTCACACAGCGACCTTGGTGCGCCTCTTTTTTCTTTGCATCATGTGCTGTTTGGGCACTATTTTTTTGAAGTGCCATCCTGCCTGACACTGCAGTGCCACTCCTAGATGGGCCAGGTGTTTGTGTCGGCCACTTGTGTCGCTTAGCTTAGCCATCCAGCGACCTCGGTGCAAATTTTAGGACTAAAAATAATATTGTGAGGTGTGAGGTGTTCAGAATAGACTGGAAATGAGTGGAAATTATGGTTATTGAGGTTAATAATACTATGGGATCAAAATGACCCCCAAATTCTATGATTTAAGCTATTTTTTAGTTTTTTTTTTAAAAAAACACCCGAATCCGACAAAAAATTTTCAGGGAGGTTTTGCCAAAACGCGTCCGAATCCAAAACACGGCCGCGGAACCGAATCCAAAACCAAAACACAAAACCCGAAAAATGTCCGGTGCACATCACTAATTAGTATATATTTCTATTGTAATGTGGGACTCTACTTTATATGTCTATTATTATGAGGCATTACTATATATTTCTATTGTAATGTGGGACACTACTATATATGTCTATTATTATGGGGCATTACTATATATTTCTATTGTAATGTGGACACTACTATATATTTCTATTATTATGGGGGCATTAGTATATATTTCTATTGTAACGTGGGACTCTACTATATATGTCTATTATTTTGGGGCATTACTATATATTTCTATTGTAATGTGGACACTACTATATATTTATATTATTATGGGGGCATTACTATGTATTTCTATTGTAATGTGGACACTACTATATATTTCTATTATTAAGGGGGCATTAGTATATATTTCTATTGTAACGTGGGACTCTACTATATATGTCTATTATTATGGGGCATTACTATATATTTCTGTTGTAATGTGGGACACTACTATATATGTATTATTATGGGGCATTACTATATATTTCTATTGTAATGTGGGACACTGCTATATATGTCTATTATTATGGGGCATTACTATATATTTCTATTGTAATGTGGACACTACTATATATTTCTATTATTATGGGGGCATTATTATATATTTCTATTGTAATGTGGACACTACTATATATTTCTATTATTATGGGGACATTACTATATATTTATATTGTAATGTGGGGCACTACTATATGTTTCTATTATACTGGGGGCACTACTACAGTATATATTCCTGTTATAATGAGGGCCTTACTATGTATTTTTATTAAATTAGGGGCATTACAATATATTTCTATTATGCTGTGGGCATTACAATATATTTCTATTATACTGTGGTTATTACTATGTATTCCTATTATACTGGAGACATATAAACGTACTATAGAACATATTGGGCTATTTTGGAGGAATGTAAAGTGGACCGGAGTGACTGGATTATCTGGAGACTAACTCTCGGATAATAAGAAACAGAGAAAAACATGGATGTACATGTGACATCTCCAATTTTCTTTTGTATTTTTACTCCAATAGATTTGCGTGGGGCCATTCTCCTTTTTTTTTTTATTTCACTGACTATATATTTCTAGCCTTGCCTCCAAATTTAAAAGAAAAGGGACTTTGCTGTGTGGTCAAACCCCAAGTGTAATGTAGCCACTTTCCCTAGTGCAGGCCTGGCCAACCTGTGGCTCTCCAGCTGTTGTAAAACTACAAGTCCCATCATGCCTTGCCACAGTTTTGCTATTATGAAATGCTAAAACTGTGGCAGGGCATGCTGGGATGTATAGTTTCACTACATCTGGAGAGCCACAGGTTGGCCATGCCTGCCCTAGTGTAATGTGGTCATGTTCCCACATGACACATGAACACGCCCATTTTTCGGCACACTCAGTACCACTAAGAAAATATTTCTACTTGCACCACTGCCTAGCTCCAATCTAAATTGCAGTATGAAACTAAAGCTGCCCAGCATTTGGAGGCTACATGCAAAGCAACCAGTATTTACCCTGCATGCAAAACATATAAATGTATTTGCAGCCCTTGCATTGCAGCATGGTTTGTCCAGGTGCACAATTACTTGCTCTTTTTTTCTTAACTCCCACTTCAATGAGTGTTTTTGTAGGATAACCTGACTCATGGCATGATGCCTACATATTCAGTCATCCCTACATCACAAGTTTGAGGAAGGATTAATGCTGGCGGGATGGCTGTTGGGTGTGCTACACTGTACTTACCACATGCATGTTGTTTGCCATGTGATTAATGTTTATGTGTGTTTCTTTTTTTTTTTTTTTTAAAAGGTGACTCATGCTATGACTATCACTCCTGGCTACTTATACCTCTGATGCACCCACAGACTCCTGCTCACCACTAATAGGCTGAGACCCTCAAAATAGATGTGTGATTTGTCAATCCGGGATGGTGTTGGAGTCCTTGTGGAGAATCCTGATGGATGGTGGTAAGTATTTTAAACCTAATCCACCACTCCCACAGCCTGACCCTATCTGTCCCCTCCAGTGCCTAACCCTTACAGTTTCCCTAGTGCCTAACCCTAACCCCAGCAAGGCCAAAACTTGGATTTTTGTCACCAGGAACATGGCATGAATAATAGACAAAAAATCTATTACATTTTCTTTTCATAGACAGAATATATATACTAATAAACTTATTTTATTCATCCATAAGCTTAGCCTAATTGTGTTCTGTTTTTTGTTGTTGGTTTTTTTGGTCGTTTGCATTTTTGCAGGCCCTTTTTCTAAGCAAAGAGTTAAAATGCAAATTCATTAATAAACATTAAATGCAGGAGATAGTGGTTCAAAAGTTAAATACTGGCTGCCTAGTACTTTCCTTAACAGCTCACATGCTTTGTGCCTGCCTGGGCATGAGAGGCTTATAAAATCATGCATATTCGCAGCAGTGTTGGCTACAGTCATTTCTCT
Source organism: Pseudophryne corroboree (assembly GCF_028390025.1). Classification (NCBI taxonomy): domain Eukaryota; kingdom Metazoa; phylum Chordata; class Amphibia; order Anura; family Myobatrachidae; genus Pseudophryne; species Pseudophryne corroboree. The sequence continues at coordinate 283,190,475 of NC_086449.1, forward strand.
CTGTTTTCTTAATGATGTAATAGCGAGGTTTGTATTTGATTACACGACAGTAATCATAAAGATTAAACCCATCTGATTTCTTTTCTTGCTGGTGCATGTATATTATGATGAAACTAGGAATACCTTGCTTTCTACAACAATACATGGATCACGCTCACGCTTAGGGTTGCCACCTCTCCCGGATTTCCAGGATTCTCCAGGATTTGGTGGCAACCTTCTAGGAGGCTTTTCCTCTCTCCCGGATTCCGGGATTCTCCCAGAATAAGGGGACCTGCCCTGCCCCCTCCTGCGCATCAAACTCACCAACTCATTGTACAGAGCCGCGGCGTACTCTTTGCAGGAGAGGAGGTTTGGCTCATTGCTCGGACGCGGACCTCGGAGGAAGGGACAGCAGGTGGCAGCTCACCGCCTCCCAAACAAACTGCAGCATACAGCATGTTCATTCAGGAGTTTGGAGCATACTTGCCTACTCTCCCGGAATGGGCGGGAGGCTCCCGAAAATCGGGTGACCCTCCCGCCCCCCCGGAAGAGCAGGCAAGTCTCCCGATTTTTTAGGGACCCCCCTGCCCGGCCGCCCACTTAGTGAGTAAAGTGGGCGGTCCGGGCAGTCGATGACGCGATTCTTGCTGAATCGCGTCATCATAGCAATGCCCCCTGCTGTATAATGCCGGTAATCGCGGCATTACATAGCAGGGGGCGTGGCTTAAATGAAGTGCCGTGATAACCCCTCCCCTGTTCCGCCTCCGCCCGCCCGCCCCGTTTTGCCTCCGCCCCGCCCCCTATCCGTGTCATAACCCCGCCCCCTTGCTGAGCCGACCTGGCTGCTCTCTCCCGGAGAGAGCAGCCAGGATGTCGGCATGTATGGTTTGGAGGTATGTACCCATATTGAGCTGTGCCACACACACAGCAGAAACAGGTGACCCCAGTGTACAGCAAGTGAAAGGTGTATAAGGAAGGAAGTGTGGGGGGAGATGGTTGGGAAATTATGGTTCAGCAGCACTATAGAAGCATGCCTAATGGGGATATCGTCACACACACTATGATGTGCCCAATGTGTGTGTGTGATGATATAAAATACATATTTACTATTTTATAAATATGGTACATCATTTTATTTACATGAACATTGCTTGGTGTGTGTGTGTGTGGGGGGGGGGGGGGGGGGGGGGGAGTTGGTATTGGGGGGGTTGGTGGTTTTCCAGGAATCGATGATGCATGGTCACACTGCAACCACCCAAAAACGTGTGAAACAGTTTCTTGTCACATGATGACTAGAAAGTGGATACATGTGCAGAGCTTAGTAAACAAGTTAGGTTTCAGGGTTTACTGTTACCTTTTAAACACAGGACTGCACAAGCAATTCCGGGATGCAGTCAATTTACCTCCAATCAAAATCCCGACGGTCGAAATCCCGACAGCAATTGACCGACGGTCAAAATCCCAACATGGACAAAATACAGACATTTAAAATACCGACAAGGTCGAAATACCGACATGTAAAATGCTGACATGAGTTTTTCATGATTTTTCCATTGAAACCGATTTGTTCATACTTTACCATCCCAGTGGACCTGGAGGGGGAATATAATAGTGTGCCCGGCGAGCCATGCGAGGGGACGCGGTACACTTATATGGTGTCCATGTCGACCTATGTCGGCATACACACACAAACCAATGAAAACCACATGTCGGTATTTTGACCTGTCGGCATTTTGTCCATGTCGGGATTTTGACCTTGTCGGGATTCTTACCTTGTCAGTATTTTAAATGTCGGTATTTTGTCCATGTCGGGATTTTGACCTTGTCGGGATTCTGACCATCGGTCAATTGCTGTCGGGATATTAATTGGAGGTATTTCATACTGATCCCGCAATTCCTGTGATGCTCCTGTGCTGGCCCTGAAGCAAAGCTGACGTTTCTATGGAGACCGTGAAATAAAATGTATTAGTGCAGAATTTGTGGACAGTCTCTGTCAGCATGACACAGGCCCTCACTGCCACTGGAAGTTTGGGTGTATTTTTAGATATCTGAAAAGAATAGGTGAAAGATCTTTTAGTGTCTTTTCATACCTCCCAATATTACCCTTTCCAGGACTTCCCTCCTAATTTAAAATTGCCCTTACCTGTGTTGAAACACCTTTGTTATCAATTAACCTGTTTAAAGCAGGTGAGGGCAATCCTAAATTAAGAGGGAGGTCCAGGAGCAGAGCATTTTGTCCCTCCTGGAAAGGGTCATGTTGGGAGGTATGTCTTTTAAATGTGCCACCATAATGTAGTGAGGGTGTGCACAATGAGACTGAAGAGAAGGTAAAAAAATAGTTACTACAGTATGTCAACAAAGCTTTGATAATATTAGTAAGAGGGCTCTATAACTACCATTCCCTACATCTACTTCAAGGGGTGTTGAAAGGAGAGATGTGTTCAAAATATCTGGTCCTTCCTTCAGGAGGTGGATTATGGAGGTGGATTATAGTGGATTATAGTTCTGGTCTCATCAGCCTGTCTGTGACCCAATCTGAGCCAGATTAGAGGCTGGGGAAAATGACTACTCGGACCAATATCTTACTCAGCCTTACTGCCTCATACCTCACAACATGACCCATTCCAGGAAGGACAAAATGCTCTGTTGGTGGACTTCCCGTTTAATTTATGATTGCCATCACCTGTGGTGAAAGACCTTTGTTATCAATTAACTTGTTTATCACAGTTGAGGGCATTCGTAAATTAAGAGTTAAATCCAGGAACAGAGCAAGTTATCCCTCCTAGAATGGGTCATGTTGGGAGGTCTACTGTCTGTCTGACTACATCTTGGCCATGTTTATAACCTCATTGGACATAATGTATCTCTATATCTAAGCCAAACATGATTGTGCTTCACGACCTATTCAATCACTTCATACATGATTTAGAAAGGCTCTGAAAACCTAGCATTCACTAGGGACCTGTTTATTGCAGGGGAGTAAGTGCAATTAATTTTATTAATAGCCTATGGTTTATACAGTACATATATATTTTTTCTAAAGATTAGCCAATCACTGCATGCAGCACACAAACTAAATGTCCCTTCTTTTCTAATCACTCTTAAAGAAAAACTTCACACAGTGGAGAAGCTCATATGAGGAGGCCTCTTGACTGATAGAGTTCCTTACCCCAGGGGTTCCCAACCACAATCCTCAAAGCACACTAACAGTCCAGGTTTTAAGGATATCCATACTTGAGCACAGGTGACTTAATTAGTTCCTCAGTTATTTTTGTGTAACCATGTGTCCTCTCAGCATGGATATCACTAAAACCTTAACTCAGAGATTCTCAACCTTTTACAACTCGCGGCACACTGAACAAGATCTAAATATTGCCAAAGCACACCATTTATTTTATTCAAATATAATGGTGATGCATGGTGCAGTTGTGGGTCCTAGGATGTCATGTCGCAGCTTCTCCATAGGTAACGCCTGAGCCACATCTGAGAAGGCCAGAAGAGCCCAACACTGCCCGGGCCCAAAATTAAAACTGATTCTACAGCCACTAAATCCACCAGTATTGATAAATCCAGGACCTCAGTAGAGGCAGCACACTGACAGGCCTGGCTCTACTTCTATGGCGGCACATCTGGAGACTGCTCAGGTCACACTAGTCTCCACAGCACAGTGCTTGAAAAACACTGCTGTAGCATATGCAGAATCAGACCAATCAGAATATGTTTGTGATTTTCACAGATTTACTCAGATTATTTCATCGTGTTCTCCTTAATTGAGGTTATCACTGATACACTGTAACAGTAACAAACAACATAACAACAATGGAAATTGGGTTCATACAAAGTCTTACATAGCCAAAGATAAATAGGGAAACCCTACAATAAAAATCTATACATATAATAAAACTGTAAGAGTAGTGTCTGTACATAGACATTTTTTTTTTTGAGAATTATACTTCTAGAGTTGGTTTATGGACCATCGAGACAAAAAATAAAATAAAAGTGAAATTTAGTCTGTTTGTCTGTATGTTGTGGCATCACACAAAAATTACTGTATGAATTCACTGTATATCGCATTTTCACTATTGTATAGTTTAGTGATCTAGACTGAGGTATGTATGATCTCAATCTGACATCACAGAGAGGAACAATAAATGAAAAACCAGATGCTAGCAGTGTGTAGGCTCCTCAAGTCCAAAAGGATGCGGTTATGTGACCGGCGGTCACAATACCGGCGCTGGCATCCCGAACACTGACTATCCCGCCAGTTGGCATGCCGACCAACAGGGACTATTATCCACGACACCCATAGAGTGGAAATAGAACCTGTGGTGAGCCCGCTGCGTGGCAAGCGCAGCGAACCCGCAAGGGGCTTCATTGCACTCGCCACCCCCCTACCGGCCATCTGACAGACGGGATCCCGGCATCAGTATGGTGACTGGCGGTCTCCTAACTGCTGGTTACCCAATACGAACCCATCCAAAATGACTATACAGTATGAATGGAATTTTTAAGCTCACTTAGGTGGTCATTCCAAGTTGTTCGCTAGCTGCTTTTGTTTGCAGCGCAGCGATAAGGTAAAAAAGCGGCACGCGCGACGTACTTTCACAAAAGCCGATGCAGTTTCACACAAGGTCTAGCGACGCTATTCAGTCGCACTGCTGGCCGCAGAGTGATTGACAGGAAGTGGGCGTTTCTGGGAGGTAGCTGACCGTTTTCGGGGAGTGTGTGTAAAAACTTAGGCGTGTCAGATAAAAACGCAGGAGTGGCTGGGGAAACGTAGGCGTGGCTGGCCGAACGCAGGGCGTGTTTGTGACGTCAAATCAGGAACTAAACAGTCTGAAGTGATCGCTAGCTAGGAGTAAGTCTCGAGCTACTCAGAAACTGCACAATCTTTTTTTGTAGCAGCGCTGCGATCCTTTCGTTCGCACTTCTGCTAAGCTAAGATACACTCCCAGAGGGCGGCAGCTTAGCGTTTGCACTGCTGCTAAAAGCAGCTAGCGAGCGAACAACCAGGAATGAGGGCCTTAGTGCAGCTGGACTTCCAGCGTACAGCACTGCACTGACAGTTGGTGTTTCGGTTATGCTTCTGCGGAACTTGACACTGCCCAGGTTATACAACAGAACCCGGCTTAAAGTGACTGATCTGCAGAGGAACCTAATTGAAGGAGAGATTCTATCGGGATGTGGTGCAGGTGACACTGTGTTTATACCACGAATACCCCTTATCCCCATCAGATTTCCTTTTCAATCCAAGCCCCTGCAGTGCCTGTAAGCATCTGCTTCGCTATGACAATCAAAAGTCACAGGGGCAAACACTCAGGGCTGCAGGCGTAGATCTTAGGACTAGCTGCTACAAGAATGGCAGAGGAAGCTTTACGTGACTTATTAACGTGTTAGTATACCTCAAGCATCTTTTGTGTTAGTCCCTGAAGAAAAACTGCAAATATTGTTTACAAATACATTTTGTGATCAATGGGTTTAATTTAGTAAGGATTGCAAATTCTGCTAAGTAGCAGAATTTGCAATCCTTTGGATCGCATGCTGGGGACCGCCCATTGTAGGGCAAGGCCCCCCAGCACGCCGCCTCCCCAACTTGACCACATTGAAATTGTGGTGGCACCGCAATTTCAGCGTGATCATAAAAAATGGGGCAGCCGCCAGCTAGCGCAGCCTGGCTGCGCTCGCAAGAGGCACACCACCATTTTTGTGATTGCAGCAGCTGCGTGTGATGTCATGAAGCCGCCTCGATCACGCCCCCATTTCTCTGTCGCTTCCCCCGTTTTGAAGCCACGCCCCCACAATGCTCCATCTTCGAAACGGACAGTTGCCGCCCTGCGACCACCTCTGCCTGATTAACAGGCAGAGGCAATCACATTTTCTGCGGGGCGTTAGAGAAAATGCGGGCGCATGAGCAGGACGGTCCCTGCACATGCACCCGCATCCTCTTAGCAATTTTTGCGGTTGGATCACTTCAGAGGCGTAACTAGGGTTTTTGGAGCCCAGGGCAAGATCAATAATGGCGCCCCCCCCCCCCCCCCCAAAAAAAATAATAATAATTTTTTCTTAATAAAAATAATAAATTAATAAAATGATAATAAAAAAAAAATACAAAAGGAAAGTATGTGCAGACGCCACAGGTGTCACTGCATATAAAGATGTCAGGGTGTGTATGTATGTGTATGTAGGTGCAGTGGTCGAAGTTGAATTTTTGAAGGTGGAATGAAAGAGTGCAGATAGCAATTATGCGCACGCCGAAGGCGCGCGCGCTCCGGAAAAGGGGCGCAGTCACTCAAAAGGGGCGTGTCCTTCAGTGTAGTAGGACCCCTTATACTATCTAGTACTGGTGCCCCTTTCACATTATAGCACACGGTATGAGCCGAAATTCACATTATAGCACACAGTATGAGCCGAAATTCACATTGCCCCACACGGCATGAGCCGAAATTCACATTATAGCACACAGTATGAGCCGAAATTCACATTACCCCACATGGTATGAGCCAAAATTCACATTATAGCACACGGTATGAGCCGAAATTCACATTATAGCACACGGTATGAGCCAAAATTCACATTACTCCACATGGTATGAGCCAAAATTCACATTTCCCCACATGGTATGAGCCGAAATTCACATTTCCCCACATGGTATGAGCAGAAATTCACATTACAGCACACGGAATGAGCCAAAATTCACATTACCCCACATAGTATGAGCCAAAATTCACATTATAGCACACGGTATTAGCCAAAATTCACGTTACAGCACATGATATGAGCCAAAATTCCCATTATAGAGTTAGGGGATCCTACACCCAGAATTAACATGGCCTGTGGGGCACTATGATGAGGGGAGCCCACCCCCTTAATAGACTAATTGCAGAGTTTAGCAGCGGAAGGGCTGCAGCGGTTTCTCACCCCAAGCTGCGGCGCTTCTGCCACCTCCGACACTCCACATCTTCGGCACCACCCGGGATGCAGAGCACCGCACCGGGTATGCACCCTTTTCAGTGTGGTCTGCTGCGCTCCGAAGGGGTTCTTGTTTCATGCTGCAGGATCCCGATGTGCGCCTTCCTCCCCGCTGTTACTGTCACGGTAAGCATTAGTATCGTTTACCGCAGAGGCCATTTTCTGAGGCATATGTGTTAAACCTCAGGAACTGAGATGCCCTTCTCACCATACAGCTGTGTGGCCGAGCCGGGCGGGGGGACAGCCAGCAGCAGCATGCCGGATATCAGCAGCAGAGGGTGCGGGCTGTACATACTTGAGGCAGCTGGATATTCAACAGTGCTGAAAGCCTCCGGAGCCCGCCCCCCCGGAGCTGCAGTACACCGGCAGAGGACACCCATCCCCCGAACCCTGCGTAGCCCAAAGCCGGAGATAAGCAGCATGTTGAACGCGGAAGCAGAAGCTGCTTATTGCCGGTCAGCATGCTGCTGATCTCCGGCTTTGGGCTCCGCATGTGCATTACAGCCCCCACCCTCGGCTGCTGATATCCGGCATGCTGCCCCTGCTGCTGGCTTTCCACCCGCCCGGCTCGCCCACCCAGCTGGATGGTGAGTGAGAAGGGCATCTCAGTGCCCGTGGTTTAATACATATCTCTCTTCGGTAAATGGCCATTAGTACATCCCACACACACTGATTACACACACACAGACTGGCCACCCCCAAATCCTACACACACCCACTCAGACTACACACACACACATTCTCATACTTTCCTCTCCCCCACACACACACTGGACTGCAAAAATTTACACACACTGACACTGTTCCACACACACACAATTAACACACACTCACACTGTCCCACACACACACTTAACACACACGCACACTGTCCCACACACCAGTGGCGTGCGGTGAGGTCAGTGGCGTGCGGTGAGGCACTACAGCCATAATGTCCGCCGAATCCTGCTGATGACCCCTACCGCCACCGAGCCAATGCCCGCCACTGCCTCTGAGCCGATGCCCGCTGCCACCACCAATGGCTTACAAACTCACCCACCATCAACTGACCCAGCCCTCCGCCACTAATTTGCAACTCAGTCCAAAGTCGCCAATGCCCGCTGCATGCCTGCTCATCATACTTGTGATATATTGTACATTTTTATAGAAAAAAATAATAATCAGTGTTTGGGACTGGGAAGGGAGTGGGAGGAGGACATGAATGCAATTTTGTTGTCCAGGGTTTCCATTAACTTAATGGAGAAGGGTCTGAATGGGTTAAAAATGTAAAAAAAAACTGCGTGAGGTCCCCCTCCTAAGTATAACCAGCCTCGGGCTCTTTGAGCCGGTCCTGGTTGTTTAAATACTGGGAAAAAATTGGACAGGGGTTCCCCGTATTTAGACAACCAGCATCGGGCTCTTAGTCCGGTCCTGGTTCCAAAAATACGGGGGACAAAAGATGTAGGGGTCCCCCCGTATTTTTAAAACCAGCACCGGGCTCCACTAGCCAGGGACATAATGCCACAGCCGGGGGACACATTTATGTAGGTCCCTGCGGCCGTGGCATTACCCCCCCAACTAGTCACCACTGGCCGGGGTTCCCTGGAGGAGTGGGGACCCCTTAAATCAAGGGGTCACCCCCCCTCCAGGCACCCAAGGGCTAGGGGTGAAGCCCGAGGCTGTCCCCCCCATCCGTGGGCTGTGGATGGGAGGCTGATAGCCATGTAAGTAAAAAAAGAATATTGTTTTTTATTGTGGAACTACAAGGCCCAGAAAGGTACTTGGAGAACCTCAAGTACCACCATGCAGGGAAATAACGGGCCCGCCGGCACCTGTAGTTCTACAACAGAAAAAATACCCAAATAAAAACACAACTCACACACCGTGACAGTAAAAATTTATTAAAGCACACTGACACACTCACACATACTTACCTATATCCCACGCCGGTCACGTCCACTTGTCCAGTAGAATCCAATAGGGGTAGCTGTAAAAATGAGAGACAGATTACTTACCTACATCCCACGCTGGTCACGTCCACTTGTCCAGTAGAATCCAGTAGAGGAATCTGTAAAAATGAGAGACGGATTACTTACCTACATCCCACGCCGGTCACGTCCACTTGTCCGGTAGAATCCAATAGGGGTACCTGTGAAAATGAGAGAGAGATTACTTACCTACATCCCACGCCGATCACGTCCACTTGTCCAGTAGAATCCAATAGGGATACCTATAAAAATGAGAGACAGATTACTTACCTACATCCCACGCTGGCCACGTCCACTTGTCCAGTAGAATTCAATAGGGGTACCTGTAAAAATGAGAGACAGATTACTTACCTACATCCCACGCTGGTCACGTCCACTTGTCCAGTAGAATCCAGTAGGGGAATTTGTAAAAATGTGAGACAGATTACTTACCTACATCCCACGCCGGTCACGTCCACTTGTCCAGTAGAATCCAATAGGGGTACCTGTAAAAATGAGAGACAGATTACTTACCTACATCCCACGCCGGTCACGTCCACTTGTCCAGTAGAATCCAATAGGGGTACCTGTAAAAATAAGAGACAGATTACTTACCTACATCCCACGCCGGTCACGTCCACTTGTCCAGTAGAATTCAATAGGGGTACCTGTAAAAATTAAAATGATACTTACAAACTGCAATCCACAGGAGGAGAGAGAGAGAGAGAGAGAGAGAGAGAGTGGGGGGGGAGAGACTAACCTGCTGCTGCTGCTGGGGAGACCGGCACACACTGCAGGGCCACGACGGGAGGACGGAGCCGGCGGAGGAGGGGGAGAGCCACACACCACCGCTCCTGTCAGCGGCAGCGGAGGAGGACGGGGCACACACTACAGACGCCAATAACCGCCGGGACAATTAACACACACACAATTAACACACGCACACTGTCCCACACACAATTAACACACGCACGCACACTGTCCCACACACACAAATAACACACACGCACACTGTCCCACACACACAATTAACAAACACGCACTGTCCCACACACACACACAATTAACACACTCACACTGTCACACACACACACACACACACACACAATTAACACACTCACACTGTCCCACACATACACAATTAACACACACGCACACTGTCCCACACACACACAATTAACACGCACTCAAAACTGTCCCACACACCCAATTAACACATTCACACTGTCACACACACACACACACTTAACACACGCACACTGTCCCACACACACACACACACACACAATTAACACACACGGACACTGTCCCACACACACACAATTAATACACACGCACACTGTCCCACACACACACAATTAACACACACTCAAACTGTCCCACACACACACAATTAACACACTCACACTGTCACACACACACACACACACACACACACACACACACACAATTAACACACTCACACTGTCCCACACATACACAATTAACACACACGCACACTGTCCCACACACACACAATTAACACGCACTCAAAACTGTCCCACACACCCAATTAACACATTCACACTGTCACACACACACACACACACACACACACACACACACACACACACACACACACACACACACACACACACACACACACAATTAACAAACACGCACTGTCCCACACACACAATTAACACACTCACATTGTCACACACACACACAATTAACACACACACACTGTCCCACACACACACAATTAACACACGCACACTGTCCCACACACACACACACAATTTACACACACTCAAACTGTCCCACACACACAATTAACACACTCACACTGTCCCACACACACACAATTAACACACACGCACTGTCCCACACACAACACACACGCACACTGTCCGACACACACACAATTAACACACACACTTAACACACACACACACATACAAAATGTCCCGCACCCCCTTCCCGCTCACCTGCACTCACTGCTGTTCAGGGGCCGCACGCCCCCCCGAGGTCACGCACGCGCATGCGCGCACCTCCGCGGTCGCGATCGCGTACACAGTCACTTTGCAGGGGGGAGTAGGGGGAGGCTCCTGGCTGCCGCTGCCTGTCTATTGTGACAGGCACAGCAGCCGGGGAGACAGGGAAAGCGCCACGGGTAGCGCCGGCGGAATCCCTGAAGCATGGGGCGAGTGGGCCGTGCAGGTGCCGGTGGCGCCCCCCTCTGTTGGGGCTGCCATGGCGCCCAGGGCACGTGCCCTGCTCGCCCCGTGCTAGATACGCCTCTGCCCACACATACACAATTAACACACACGCACACTGTCCCACACACACACAATTAACACGCACTCAAAACTGTCCCACACACACAATTAACACACTCACACTGTCACACACACACACACACACACACACACACACACACACATACACACACACACAATTAACACACTCACACTGTCCCACACATACACAATTAACACACACGCACACTGTCCCACACACACACAATTAACACGCACTCAAAACTGTCCCACACACCCAATTAACACATTCACACTGTCACACACACACACTTAACACACGCACACTGTCCCCCACACACACACACACACACACACAATTAACACACACGGACACTGTCCCACACACACACAATTAATACACACGCACACTGTCCCACACACACACAATTAACACACACTCAAACTGTCCCACACACACACAATTAACACACTCACACTGTCACACACACACACACACACACACACACACACACACACACACACACACAATTAACACACTCACACTGTCCCACACATACACAATTAACACACACGCACACTGTCCCACACACACACAATTAACACGCACTCAAAACTGTCCCACACACCCAATTAACACATTCACACTGTCACACACACACACACACACACACACACACACACACACACAATTAACAAACACGCACTGTCCCACACACACAATTAACACACTCACATTGTCACACACACACACAATTAACACACACACACTGTCCCACACACACACAATTAACACACGCACACTGTCCCACACACACACAATTAACACACACACACACACACACACAATTTACACACACTCAAACTGTCCCACACACAATTAACACACTCACACTGTCCCACACACACACAATTAACACACACGCACTGTCCCACACACAACACACACGCACACTGTCCGACACACACACAATTAACACACACACTTAACACACACACACACATACAAAATGTCCCGCACCCCCTTCCCGCTCACCTGCGCTCACTGCTGTTCAGGGGCCGCACGCCCCCCCGAGGTCACGCACGCGCATGCGCGCACCTCCGCGGTCGCGATCGCGTACACAGTCACTTTGCAGGGGGGAGTAGGGGGAGGCTCCTGGCTGCCGCTGCCTGTCTATTGTGACAGGCACAGCAGCCGGGGAGACAGGGAAAGCGCCGCGGGTAGCGCCGGCGGAATCCCTGAAGCATGGGGCGAGTGGGCCGTGCAGGTGCCGGTGGCGCCCCCCTCTGTTGGGGCTGCCATGGCGCCCAGGGCACGTGCCCTGCTCGCCCCGTGCTAGATACGCCTCTGCCCACACATACACAATTAACACACACGCACACTGTCCCACACACACACAATTAACACGCACTCAAAACTGTCCCACACACACAATTAACACACTCACACTGTCACACACACACACACACACACACACACACACACACACACACACACACACACAATTAACACACTCACACTGTCCCACACATACACAATTAACACACACGCACACTGTCCCACACACACACAATTAACACGCACTCAAAACTGTCCCACACACCCAATTAACACATTCACACTGTCACACACACACACACACACACACACACACACACACACACACACACACAATTAACAAACACGCACTGTCCCACACACACAATTAACACACTCACATTGTCACACACACACACAATTAACACACACACACTGTCCCACACACACACAATTAACACACGCACACTGTCCCACACACACACACACAATTTACACACACTCAAACTGTCCCACACACACAATTAACACACTCACACTGTCCCACACACACACAATTAACACACACGCACTGTCCCACACACAACACACACGCACACTGTCCGACACACACACAATTAACACACACACTTAACACACACACACACATACAAAATGTCCCGCACCCCCTTCCCGCTCACCTGCACTCACTGCTGTTCAGGGGCCGCACGCCCCCCCGAGGTCACGCACGCGCATGCGCGCACCTCCGCGGTCGCGATCGCGTACACAGTCACTTTGCAGGGGGGAGTAGGGGGAGGCTCCTGGCTGCCGCTGCCTGTCTATTGTGACAGGCACAGCAGCCGGGGAGACAGGGAAAGCGCCACGGGTAGCGCCGGCGGAATCCCTGAAGCATGGGGCGAGTGGGCCGTGCAGGTGCCGGTGGCGCCCCCCTCTGTTGGGGCTGCCATGGCGCCCAGGGCACGTGCCCTGCTCGCCCCGTGCTAGATACGCCTCTGCCCACACATACACAATTAACACACACGCACACTGTCCCACACACACACAATTAACACGCACTCAAAACTGTCCCACACACACAATTAACACACTCACACTGTCACACACACACACACACACACACACACACACACACACAATTAACACACTCACACTGTCCCACACATACACAATTAACACACACGCACACTGTCCCACACACACACAATTAACACGCACTCAAAACTGTCCCACACACCCAATTAACACATTCACACTGTCACACACACACACACACACACACACTTAACACACGCACACTGTCCCCCACACACACACACACAATTAACACACACGGACACTGTCCCACACACACACAATTAATACACACGCACACTGTCCCACACACACACAATTAACACACACTCAAACTGTCCCACACACACACAATTAACACACTCACACTGTCACACACACACACACACACACACACACACACACACACACACACACACACACAATTAACACACTCACACTGTCCCACACATACACAATTAACACACACGCACACTGTCCCACACACACACAATTAACACGCACTCAAAACTGTCCCACACACCCAATTAACACATTCACACTGTCACACACACACACACACACACACACACACACACACACACACACACACACACACACAATTAACAAACGCACTGTCCCACACACACAATTAACACACTCACATTGTCACACACACACACAATTAACACACACACACTGTCCCACACACACACAATTAACACACGCACACTGTCCCACACACACACAATTAACACACACACACACACACACACAATTTACACACACTCAAACTGTCCCACACACACAATTAACACACTCACACTGTCCCACACACACACAATTAACACACACGCACTGTCCCACACACAACACACACGCACACTGTCCGACACACACACAATTAACACACACACTTAACACACACACACACATACAAAATGTCCCGCACCCCCTTCCCGCTCACCTGCACTCACTGCTGTTCAGGGGCCGCACGCCCCCCCGAGGTCACGCACGCGCATGCGCGCACCTCCGCGGTCGCGATCGCGTACACAGTCACTTTGCAGGGGGGAGTAGGGGGAGGCTCCTGGCTGCCGCTGCCTGTCTATTGTGACAGGCACAGCAGCCGGGGAGACAGGGAAAGCGCCGCGGGTAGCGCCGGCGGAATCCCTGAAGCATGGGGCGAGTGGGCCGTGCAGGTGCCGGTGGCGCCCCCCTCTGTTGGGGCTGCCATGGCGCCCAGGGCACGTGCCCTGCTCGCCCCGTGCTAGATACGCCTCTGGATCACTTATTTCGATCCAACCTGAATCAGGCCCAATGTGTACAATATAAAATATACATCACAATATCAGATGCCACTGCGGGCAACCGCTAGTAATAAAAATATTCTAATCTGAATTTAATAGTTTTAAATAAGAAGTGAAATCACATTTACCTTAGGTCATGTAAAAGACAACAAGGGCCTCAAACCAGAAATAACCAGTCTTGGTTGGTCTGGTGGTGTGTGTGAGGTCATGCTGTGATGTCATAATGGCAGCAACTGCCTATATCAGGGCTGTGCTGTTGCTGTCTCTGACATATGCCTTCAGAGGCCTGGGACGGCATAGCACATTGGTAGAAGGTTAGTGACTGGACAAAGATAAGGGCAGTTTAGTTTGAATCGTCGGCAGACTTTTAGCATGACTACTATAATATATGACATATGACTTTGGGGACAGCATAGTATTGGATAAAAACAAAATCTCACACCTACTGGGACAGTGCCATACATAACAACCACAAGCGGCTGCAAATGGGCCATTAGAGATATTTGAAGAGCGCTGTCTAGATGGACCTATAATGGTCCTCATTAAATCCTTTATGTGCAGCTCCACCTATGACATCTCCTTGGAGTTGTTTAGTGAGCCTATAATATTGCAAATTAAATCCTTTACTCTCTCTCTCTATCTCTCTCTCTCTCTGCCTGCCTATATTCCAGTGTGCCAGTATTGCAGCTGTTCTATTTTTATTAATGTGCAGAGGTGTAAGAGAATTATATTGTGCTTTAATCATTATTTTTGTTTTTATCCAATACTATATACAGATGTAGTAGCCACGCTGATCATGGCTACATCTGTGGGAAACGTGCACCTTCGACACAGCTATGCGCACCTGTGCCTAGCCGTGCCGAGCTGCGGCATTTGCCGCTCCCATCCATGCGAATGGGGCACACACATGACCAGACGTACACGGTGCGATCGTGCCTAACAAGGTGTAATCACGGTAAGATATAGCCACGACGAGAATGGCTAAATTTGTACAGTTGTAATCCCTGTTAGCGTCAGAAATGAATGCTATGGTGGTTATGACTGTAGCCCCTCCCCCCCCCCCCCCTCATCCCCATTCTTCTCTTGCTCTCTTTTTTCACTCTCTCACCATTGATGTGCAGGTGCGTTTTTCTCCAGCAGGGTAATAGGTCAAAATAGCAGATTTGAGGCGACAGAAGGGATGACTGGGTTAGGCAAGGATAGGCAAGGTTAGTGGGTGGGTGGTCTGGCTAAACTCTGCATAGTTTCTTAATGCCTAGAGGGACGGGCAGTCCTTCAGCCATGGGTCCCCAGAGGTTTCCTCCACAAGGGGGTTTTTCCTCTCCTGAGTGCTGAAGGATTGTCACAACTGAGGGCCTGAGCTGACGGGAGGCAGCCTCAGTTGTAGGGGCTGAGATGTACCGGAACCTGGGAGGTTGTATCAGACCCCTGGACATGTAAGTAACATGAATAATAACTGCCCGAAGGCGTGACCACGACAACTTGGATAAAAGTCAATGATGTTTATTATGACAACTCCGCAACACAGCAGCAGTAAAAGAAAACGTAAAAGTCAGCAAAGAATAAATACAGTTCCTGGGTACTACAGGATGGCAGGAGCCACAGGGCACTGGTAGTGTGAGATAGTTCTTATGATCTTCTAGATGGAAAGTCCTTACCAGGCCCGACTGTAGCAATGGAGATAACCCAGGATTGTGCCAGCTGGTGTTCCAGGAAAAGCTGGGTTGCTGAAGATAAAACAGCTGCTGTGGATACTGGCTGGAACCAGACTGTTGTTAGCACGGAGTGGATACTGGCTGGAACCAGTTAAATAATAAATGAACTTGGGAGCGATGAAATATGAACTGAAATGTAGAACTTGAGAGCGGAGAAATAATAATACCGGTGGAGAGTGGTAAAGTGTAGAAAGGACACCGGCCCTTTAAGGGAAGCTGTACTCTGCTGGAAGCTGAGCTGGAAGCAGGTAATGTTGTAGCGGGAAACAGATGAATCCACAATGGATTGGAGAGTCAGGCTACACCGCAGGTGGAATGCTGGTGCGGGTCTCTATGGTGGAAGTCTTGAGACAGGAGCTGGAACCTGGAAGACAATCACAGGAGAGAGACAAACAGGAACTAGGTTTGACAACCAAAGCACTGACGCCTTCCTTGCTCAGGCACAGTGTATTTATACCTCCAGCAAGGAAGGGATTGGCTAGGCAATTATGCAGATTATCAATACTGAGAACAGATTGGTGGAAATGATCAGCTGACAGAATCCAAGATGGCTGCGCCCATGCAGACACTTGGAGGGAAGTTTGGTTTGTAATCCATGTGGTAATGAAAACAGTAATGGCGGCGCCGGCCACCGGAGACAGGAGGCGCCAGGCTGACAGATGCACATCCAACCACGCGGACACAGCGGAGGCCGCGGCTGACGTAATCGCCACTCAGACACTCTGCATGCAGAAGTTCAGGGACGGCGGCAGAGGCCGCGGGAGACGCCATGCCAGGTGTAATATGGCGTTTACTGTGACAGCGTCCCAGAGTGACAGGAGAGGATACAGGAATGTACACATCAGGATAACAGATGGAATCCGGTCCTGGAGCGCTGAGCCAGCCTTAGGAGGCATCTGATGGGTAAGAAATGGCGTCCAGATACCCGGATCATGACAAGGATGACTCTTCATGAGTCATGAGGCTCCCGCCATCTTGTTCCTTTTATAGGACAAGTTTGTAAGATTTACTGGACCAATCTTAGTCCCTATTTTAGAATGCAGAGTAAATAATAATATTAATAATTACAAAATTATAACAATAACCATCATCATCATCATCAGAAGAAGAAGAATTAAAAAGCAACAGGCTCAATTTTACTTAAAATAAAAATAGACATTTATTTTTTAAATATATTTTGCTTGAAGTTGTCTTTATTTTTATCAATAAAAGGTGAAGAAATGGCACATATTTGGGGAGACAAAGAGTTTAGAATCATTCTTTGTTTACTACACAAGAGAGTACCAGGCGAGGTAGCCATGTTGGGTGCACTACATAGTGCGATAAGCAAAACTTGGCAGTAAGGCATACAAGGGTAAAATGAAAATCAACTAACAGGACACCTAGTTCTGCAGCTTACATAGTTAGAAAATAGTCTTGCCCTGTAATTGCTTTTAGATAATTCTCTCCTTTATAATAATTTTAAAGTGAGCTGGGGGGAAAATAACAAAAGAGGGTCCAGTTACATTTTGAAATAATTGACAACATTTTTTTTTATCTGACCAAAAAATAAAATATTTATATGAATCCCACATAATCACTGTTACACACAGGTTCTCACTGAGCGGAGCTTGAGGCGAGAGGGGTGTCATTCGGCTCCCCAGCTGATGGGTGTATGCAACAGGTAGCAGTGCAGGATCCCTGGAAGTGTTGTGGCTCTCTGATAATCTCAGGTCTCTGAGGAGTTAAGTGAAAAACTACTGTCTCCCACTGTGATGCTCTAAGACATTGTCAAGATGGTGCCTCACTTATGTGCAGTATTTAAGTCAGGAACCATCTTGGTACAGGGAGTGAAGCCTCCCTGGAGGACCAGTATGGAATCTGCGTAGTAGCGCTCTCCCCTTTCAACACCTTTTAAATACAAATAGGATAATAATGATAAAACTCCCACATAGACATCTAAATGGGATGTAGTCACCATCGCGGTGGTCAGCATATTGCCGCCGGGATCCCGGCCACCAGAATGCTGGCAGGGGGTCGAGGACTATTTCCACATATGTGTAGTTTACTGGCCACCGTTGAGGAGGACAAATATTCAGTGCTGCCCCCTGAGTAACCCTCAGCGCCGAGAAAGCTATTCTTCCGGAAAGGGGGTGTTTAGGAGGCGCTGCCATTCCTCCTACCATTTTGCCACGCCCCCTTCATCCATTCTTTGGCTGCCCTGGTTACAATCTGTTACACAAGCTCACAGCAATGGCAGGTTCTTCCGTCGCAAAAGTAAGTCTACATGTCAGTGAATTGTTGCACCAAAGCATGCTCAATAGAGTTTTTTAAAGCAGACAAACAATAACAAAAGAAGCAGAGTGGTGGTGGAACTCATCCCCCCCCTCCCCCCCCCCCATTAAGCAGAGCCACGACCAGTGCAAGGGATTAGGCACCCCCCTAGTTGCAAAACAAAAAGGGATGTGGTCTCACAATGATGGGTGTGGTCACAGAACAGTACCCCCTATTCAGTTTACGCCTCACAGTAGAACAATCTTAGGAGGCAGGTCCCTCCTCCCCAGCCAGTGCCATAATTTCAGTAATAATTGGGAAGATGACACTGGACACTAGAGAGTGATGACACGACACTGGCACAGTGCCAGAGTCTTTGCTTTCTATGGGGGTAATTCAGAGTTGATCTCAGCAGCAAATTTGTTAGCAGTTGGACAAAATCATGTGCACTGCACGGGGGGGGGGGGGGGGGGGGGGCAGATATAACATGTGCAGAGAGAGTTAGATTTGGGTGGGGTGTGTTCAAACTGAAATCTAAATTGCAGTGTAAAAATAAAGCAGCCAGTATTTACCCTGTACAGCAGTGATTTTCAACCTTTTTTTACTCGCGGCACACCGACCAATATTTTAAAATTGCCAAGGCACACCATCAGTTCCCCACAGAAAATACAAAAAACACACATTGGCCCTCACAGTAAAATAAAATCCACACATACATTGGCCTACACAGAAAAAACAATCACATTGCTCCCCACATAAAACATGTTGCTCAATATATAAATCAATCACATTTCTCCCCACACAAATCCTATTGCTCCCCACATGAATTGTTCACATTGTTCCCCCCCATAAATCCTTATTCTCCCCATATAAATCCTATTGTTCCCCACAGGAGAAATAAAATAAATATTTGCCCCTACCAGTCAGCTGTCCTCCTTCCTGTCCCTCAGTGGCGGGGGTTGTTCATAGTGAAGTGCTGTGAATACTGAGCAGCGGGCGGTCGGGCAGGTGTGGATGTGGGTGGGCAAGGAGAGCTGTGTAAGCAGGCGGGAACTGAAAGATGTGTATGCAGGCGGGTGGGCTGGCTGGGTGGTGAGACGCGGCGGCCGTCACACCGCCGCGACTTCAAGGCATAGGTACAGCCGGAGCATGACTGATCCTCTAAGAAGAGCCCAGGTAAACAGTTCCCCCTGAAGGTGCAGGAAGCTGCAACTGGTCGCGGCACACTAGTGTTCCACGGCACACTAGTGTGCCACAGCACACTGGTTGAAAAAGCCTGCTGTACAGAAACACAATAACCCACCCAAAGCTAACTCTTTCTGCAAATTTTATATCTGCCACACTTGCAGTGCACATGGTTTTGCCCAACTGCTAACAAATTTGCTGCTGCGATCAACTCTGAATTACCCTCTATGTGCAGTGCCATATTCCCGAAGAGATCACAGGGAAGATGGCGCCACTGCCACTGGCTACAGAACAGGCATATTGGGGAGGAGTAGCAATCTGGGGCCCCTTCAGCAGCCCCTCCACCAATGCACATATTTGGTGTTTTTGGGGCATTTTTATAACAACATGGTGACGACACTGTAGCACAGGGATTTTCAACCTTTTACAACTCGCGGCACACTGAACAAGATTTAAATATTGCCAAGGCACACTGAAATATAATTGTGATGCATGGTGCAGTTGCATGTCCTGGGATGTCATGTCGCAGCTTCTCAATAGGTAGCGCCTGAGCCAAATCTGAGAAAGCCAGAAGAGCCCAACACTGCCCGGGCCCAAAATTTTAAATGGCTCTGCAATTACTAAACCCACCAGCAGTGCCGTAACTAGACATTTTAGCGCTGTGTGCAAGAAACGGCATTAACGTAAACCGGCGGCAGTGGCGCCGTAGGCTCGCGAAAAATATATAGGGGCGTAGCTTAACGGGAAAGGGGTGTGGCCACAAAATAATACCAATTCAAATTGTAAATACCAAATTGCTTTCTAACAAATATTTAAAATGCCCGCTCTAATATATATTGTAGACGCCTGCACATCTTATTACCATGTGCCATGAAAGGGGGTCATTCCGAGTTGTTCGCTCATTATTTTTTTCTCGCAACGGAGCGATTAGTCGCTAATGCGCATGCGCAATGTCCGCAGTGCGACTGCGCCAAGTAAATTTGCTATGCAGTTAGGTATTTTACTCACGGCATTTCAAGGTTTTTTCTTCGTTCTGGTGATCGTAATGTGATTGACAGGAAGTGGGTGTTTCTGGGCGGAAACTGGCCGTTTTATGGGAGTGTGTGAAAAAACGCTACCGTTTCTGGGAAAAACGCGGGAGTGGCTGGAGAAACGGAGGAGTGTCTGGGCGAACGCTGGGTGTGTTTGTGACGTCAAACCAGGAACGACAAGCACTGAACTGATCGCACTGGCAGAGTAAGTCTCGAGCTACTCAGAAACTGCACAGAGAAGTCTTTTTGCAATATTGCGAATCTTTCGTTCGCAATTTTGATAAGCTAAGATTCACTCCCAGTAGGCGGCGGCTTAGCGTGTGCAAAGCTGCTAAAAGCAGCTTGCGAGCGAACAACTCGGAATGACCCCCAATGTGCGCTATACGTTGCAAAACACTGCATCCCATAAGAGAAAACAATACACCAACACATTATCTGAGTTCCAAAGCTCATTGATGTATATATTTGTTATTAAAATGATATGTATTCAGTGTAAATAAAAACAGGAACTGGTCTGGCAGCACCTCCATCATCGTCTGGGACAAAACAGCAACTAACTCCTGTGTGTCTCTGTAATGTGTTATCTAGTTTGGGGGAGTGCACACATCTAGTCTAAGGGAGGGAACTTTCTCATTCATGATGAGTCACTGGTCTGTTCATATGCTAAACAGGTTCAGCCTTGAAGACATCAAAAGGGGCTGGCCTGAGTTTCCTGTCCACCACCTGTTTGGAAATGTCTATTGTCCTAATAAGAGTGATTTTAGCTTTCATACATTTAATCATAACTACTTGTTGCAATGTCCTACAACTTAATAACAAGTATCAAATGAATCTACACATTAATCTGGTTGCTTTAATACCAAATATGACATGTCTATCTGGCTCCGCTCCAATAATACACATACATGACATTACTCCATTATATAATTTTAAATCATTATGATGTCTGGTGCTTGATATTATTATAATTATGTGCTGTATGAAATAAGTGTCGAATCCATGTCTGTGGCATGTCCGTGTAAATGCGTGTGTTACCATATATTGCTGTGCTCGCTGCGCGTATTTGCAAGCATAGCGACTTATATGTGTGGAGTCTGTATGTTCTTTCTATGTAATATTTTTGACTTCAACAGTCCACCCTTTGGCAGTAAACAATAACTGCCATCAATTATTAACATAAGAAAAAAAAAATATTTCAGACAATAATCGGTGACCTAGACACAAGTATGTATTCATTTTGCAAATAAGACACTTGACTATATTTGGGGAAGACAGGGAGGAGGACGAGACATCCTCTATATGCACTCAGCGGTCACGGGATCACTGGTTGGGTGTGGGACAACATTCAACCTATAGAGTATGCTGGGACAGTGCTTTGGCCTATAATGTCTGATTTGCGACGAACATTTCACACATACATGTACCTACGTCTTTGTACACTGATGTTTGGATTCGATTGAGGTTCTGCTGGGTAGATGAAGAAGACACAAACAAATCGTGAAAGTGACATATAAAATTTTCATGATCTACATATTCCTATCCTTTTCTGAACATTGTTTCCATTTCTGGAATGTATGCTAGGTCTGTTTAATAATTGAACAAGGGTTATAAGTAGTGTCCTTCCTAAATAACATTAACCTTCGGAGTTCGGGGAGAGCCACTCATAAACCTTTCTTCCACATATATTAATGAGCTCTTTATCTGCAATGTGTGAATAGCCATTGTCTGATTGTTCCTGATTTCCTCCGATCTCCATAACTACTAGACCTTTGATTTTTCTCTGGCTTTAACAAACTGATCGGCCTCTCCTGGGATCCTATAAGGAAATCACTCCTTCCTCCAGAACCAGTTCCAGTCCCACACTCGACTCCTCATAAAAAAAAACCCTTGCAAAAATAGAATGTCCTGAAAAAAATGTCAGCGGGAAAGAGAGAAAAGAGAAATAGAACAAAACAACTCTTGTTCATAACAAATCAATTACAATGACTGGTCTTCTGCAATCCTTTAGTACGCTCAGGTAGTGTTCAACAGTGCCGCCTCTCAGTCTTCACGGAATAGAGTCTCTGGTGATACTTTTGCAATCTCACTCCATTTACGAGTTCCTTCCGGACTACCAACTTTCCTGCAATGGGAATCGTGGACCCAAGTCTCTCTCTCGGCTACTTTCACTGGGATAGTGCTGTCAACAAAACTTGGTACGGTCCTTCCCACCTGTCTATTAGGCAACCTGAGCGTAAGAACAATCACACAGTCTCTTGGTTCACAATCAAGACAGTTAGTATTTGGCATACCAGCAATCAACAGTTTCAAGTTCTTTTTGTCAAGTTCTCAAATGCTGGCTCATCTCGATAAAGTACTGTACTGTCACCTCATTGGTGTATTTCTGATCATTGGGGGTAATTCCAAGTTGATAGCAGCAGGATTTTTGTTAGCAATTGGGCAAAACCATGTGCACTGCAGGGGAGACAGATATAACATGCGCAGAGAGAGTTAGATTTGGGTGTGGTGAGTTCAATCTGCAATCTAATTTGCAGTGTAAAAATAAAGCAGCCAGTATTTACCCTGCACAGAAATAAAATAACCCACCCAAATCTAACTCTCTCTGCACATGTTATATCTGCCTCCCCTGCAGTGCACATGGTTTTACCCAATTGCTATCAAAAATCCTGCTGCGATCAACTTGGAATTTCCCCCAATTGTGCGGATCAATCATGACATGAGGTTGTCTTCCAAAAAAAACCCACAAATACCAAAACAAAAACAAAAACAAATTTCGAAGAGGGTGATTCGTTAAGTGAAGATGTGGGAGTGGTTCCGATGCACATAATACTAGTGGCAGTATCTATGATCACAATAGTACAATTTCAAGCTTTGCTCCTACTTCTAGGGGTACCATTATCTACACTCATTTCTGCGCAATTTTTCTTTGCGGTAAACACAGCAGCATCCGTGGCGGCAGGAAATGCCTCTACCCAGTTTGAGAAAACATCAGTGCACACCAATACATAATAATAATTCCTAAAGGGTGTTAACTGTACGAAGTCGTTGTGTGTTTGCAATGTAGAGTATCATGAGCATAACTAAAAAAAAAAAAAAACTCTAGAGGAGAGAAAGAAGAAGAAAATGAAAAAGAAAATGTCTGGTTTGCCATTCACCAACAGGCATATAATCTATCTCTACAAAATTTCCCTTGACCAGTATTCTCATCCTTCCTCCACCCTTTGTGCATGACAAGGCACACTGCAGTAATACTGGTGTTATCGTGCTGGTGAGATATACTGGGTTCGGGTAGAACTCTGAAGGACCAATTAGGCATATAGTGTTTGAACTGTAATCGGGTCCATGTATTGTACTACCCTGTGTTTGAACGCAAAAGATGAAGAGGAAACTGTAGAGAAACAGAATAGAGGTTGGTGACAGGTGAGTTTGTAGAGGTGGAGAAGATTTTATAAAAATTTGACAACTGGATTGGGCACTACGGGGAAGTGATTCTCTACTTGGTCTACTCCCCTTAAAAAAAATTATGTGTTTATCGTATCGCTATTGGGACTATCCCAGCCATCAATCCAGTGTCCTGTCCATCCTAAATTCATAGTGATCCCGGGTTCTGTGAGATAATTTCCTCTACCTGTGATGGACATGCATGTAGAACAGTGAAATGTAACATTAGTCTTCGTGGGTGTCTAACATACTTTGTAGAGATGTGCACTTGAAATTTTTCGGGTTTTGTGTTTTGGTTTTGGGTTCGGTTCCGCGGCCGTGTTTTGGGTTCGACCGCGTTTTGGCAAAACCTCACCGAATTTTTTTTGTCGGATTCGGGTGTGTTTTGGATTCGGGTGTTTTTTTTCAAAAAACCCTAAAAAACAGCTTAAATCATAGAATTTGGGGGTCATTTTGATCCCAAAGTATTATTAACCTCAAAAACCATAATTTCCACTCATTTTCAGTCTATTCTGAACACCTCACACCTCACAATATTATTTTTAGTCCTAAAATTTGCACCGAGGTCGCTGGATGACTAAGCTAAGCGACCCAAGTGGCCGACACAAACACCTGGCCCATCTAGGAGTGGCACTGCAGTGTCACGCAGGATGGCCCTTCCAAAAAACACTCCCCAAACAGCACATGACGCAAAGAAAAAAAGAGGCGCAATGAGGTAGCTGTGTGAGTAAGCTAAGCGACCCTAGTGGCCGACACAAACACCTGGCCCATCTAGGAGTGGCACTGCAGTGTCACGCAGGATGGCCCTTCCAAAAAACACTCCCCAAACAGCACATGACGCAAAGAAAAAAAGAGGCGCAATGAGGTAGCTGTGTGAGTAAGCTAAGCGACCCTAGTGGCCGACACAAACACCTGGCCCATCTAGGAGTGGCACTGCAGTGTCACGCAGGATGGCCCTTCCAAAAAACACTCCCCAAACAGCACATGACGCAAAGAAAAAAAGAGGCGCAATGAGGTAGCTGTGTGAGTAAGATAAGCGACCCTAGTGGCCGACACAAACACCTGGCCCATCTAGGAGTGGCACTGCAGTGTCACGCAGGATGGCCCTTCCAAAAAACACTCCCCAAACAGCACATGACGCAAAGAAAAAAAGAGGCGCAATGAGGTAGCTGTGTGAGTAAGATAAGCGACTCTAGTGGCCGACACAAACACCTGGCCCATCTAGGAGTGGCACTGCAGAGTCACGCAGGATGGCCCTTCCAAAAAACACTCCCCAAACAGCACATGACGCAAAGAAAAAAAGAGGCGCAATGAGGTAGCTGTGTGAGTAAGCTAAGCGACCCTAGTGGCCGACACAAACACCTGGCCCATCTAGGAGTGGCACTGCAGTGTCACGCAGGATGGCCCTTCCAAAAAACACTCCCCAAACAGCACATGACGCAAAGAAAAAAAGAGGCGCAATGAGGTAGCTGTGTGAGTAAGATAAGCGACCCTAGTGGCCGACACAAACACCTGGCCCATCTAGGAGTGGTACTGCAGTGTCACGCAGGATGGCCCTTCCAAAAAACACTCCCCAAACAGCACATGACGCAAAGAAAAAAAGAGGCGCAATGAGGTAGCTGTGTGAGTAAGATAAGCGACCCTAGTGGCCGACACAAACACCTGGCCCATCTAGGAGTGGCACTGCAGAGTCACGCAGGATGGCCCTTCCAAAAAACACTCCCCAAACAGCACATGATGCAAAGAAAAAAAGAGGCGCAATGAGGTAGCTGTGTGAGTAAGCTAAGCGACCCTAGTGGCCGACACAAACACCTGGCCCATCTAGGAGTGGCACTGCAGTGTCACGCAGGATGGCCCTTCCAAAAAACACTCCCCAAACAGCACATGATGCAAAGAAAAAAAGAGGCGCAATGAGGTAGCTGTGTGAGTAAGCTAAGCGACCCTAGTGGCCGACACAAACACCTGGCCCATCTAGGAGTGGCACTGCAGTGTCACGCAGGATGGCCCTTCCAAAAAACACTCCCCAAACAGCACATGACGCAAAGAAAAAAAGAGGCGCAATGAGGTAGCTGTGTGAGTAAGCTAAGCGACCCTAGTGGCCGACACAAACACCTGGCCCATCTAGGAGTGGCACTGCAGTGTCACGCAGGATGGCCCTTCCAAAAAACACTCCCCAAACAGCACATGACGCAAAGAAAAAAAGAGGCGCAATGAGGTAGCTGTGTGAGTAAGCTAAGCGACCCTAGTGGCCGACACAAACACCTGGCCCATCTAGGAGTGGCACTGCAGTGTCACGCAGGATGGCCCTTCCAAAAAACACTCCCCAAACAGCACATGACGCAAAGAAAAATGAAAGAAAAAAGAGGTGCAAGATGGAATTGTCCTTGGGGCCTCCCACCCACCCTTATGTTGTGTAAACAGGACATGCACACTTTAACCAACCCATCATTTCAGTGACAGGGTCTGCCACACGACTGTGACTGAAATGACGGGTTGGTTTGGACCCCCACCAAAAAAGAAGCAATTAATCTCTCCTTGCACAAACTGGCTCTACAGAGGCAAGATGTCCACCTCATCATCATCCTCCGATATATCACCGTGTACATCCCCCTCCTCACAGATTATCAATTCGTCCCCACTGGAATCCACCATCTCAGCTCCCTGTGTACTTTGTGGAGGCAATTGCTGCTGGTCAATGTCTCCACGGAGGAATTGATTATAATTCATTTTAATGAACATCATCTTCTCCACATTTTCTGGAAGTAACCTCGTACGCCGATTGCTGACAAGGTGAGCGGCGGCACTAAACACTCTTTCGGAGTACACACTTGTGGGAGGGCAACTTAGGTAGAATAAAGCCAGTTTGTGCAAGGGCCTCCAAATTGCCTCTTTTTCCTGCCAGTATAAGTACGGACTGTCTGACGTGCCTACTTGGATGCGGTCACTCATATAATCCTCCACCATTCTTTCAATGGGGAGAGAATCATATGCAGTGCCAGTAGACGACATGTCCGTAATCGTTGGCAGGTCCTTCAGTCCGGACCAGATGTCAGCATCAGCAGTCGCTCCAGACTGCCCTGCATCACCGCCAGCGGGTGGGCTCGGAATTCTGAGCCTTTTCCTCGCACCCCCAGTTGCGGGAGAATGTGAAGGAGGAGATGTTGACAGGTCGCGTTCCGCTTGACTTGACAATTTTCTCACCAGCAGGTCTTTGAACCCCAGCAGACTTGTGTCTGCCGGAAAGAGAGATCCAAGGTAGGTTTTAAATCTAGGATCGAGCACGGTGGCCAAAATGTAGTGCTCTGATTTCAACAGATTGACCACCCGTGAATCCTTGTTAAGCGAATTAAGGGCTCCATCCACAAGTCCCACATGCCTAGCGGAATCGCTCTGTGTTAGCTCCTCCTTCAATGTCTCCAGCTTCTTCTGCAAAAGCCTGATGAGGGGAATGACCTGACTCAGGCTGGCAGTGTCTGAACTGACTTCACGTGTGGCAAGTTCAAAGGGCAGCAGAACCTTGCACAACGTTGAAATCATTCTCCACTGCGCTTGAGACAGGTGCATTCCACCTCCTATATCGTGCTCAATTGTATAGGCTTGAATGGCCTTTTGCTGCTCCTCCAACCTCTGAAGCATATATAGGGTTGAATTCCACCTCGTTACCACTTCTTGCTTCAGATGATGGCAGGGCAGGTTCAGGCGTTTTTGGTGGTGCTCCAGTCTTCTGTACGTGGTGCCTGTACGCCGAAAGTGTCCCGCAATTCTTCTGGCCACCGACAGCATCTCTTGCACGCCCCTCTCGTTTTTTAAATAATTCTGCACCACCAAATTCAAGGTATGTGCAAAACATGGGACGTGCTGGAATTTGCCCATATTTAATGCACACACAATATTGCTGGCGTTGTCCGATGCCACAAATCCACAGGAGAGTCCAATTGGGGTAAGCCATTCCGCGATGATCTTCCTCAGTTGCCCTAAGAGGTTTTCAGCTGTGTGCGTATTCTGGAAACCGGTGATACAAAGCGTAGCCTGCCTAGGAAAGAGTTGGCGTTTGCGAGATGCTGCTACTGGTGCCGCCGCTGCTGTTCTTGCGGCGGGAGTCCATACATCTACCCAGTGGGCTGTCACAGTCATATAGTCCTGACCCTGCCCTGCTCCACTTGTCCACATGTCCGTGGTTAAGTGGACATTGGGTACAGCTGCATTTTTTAGGACACTGGTGAGTCTTTTTCTGAGGTCTGTGCAGAGGCGTATCTAGCACGGGGCGAGCAGGGCACGTGCCCTGGGCGCCATGGCAGCCCCAACAGAGGGGGGCGCCACCGGCACCTGCACGGCCCACTCGCCCCATGCTTCAGGGATTCCGCCGGCGCTACCCGCGGCGCTTTCCCTGTCTCCCCGGCTGCTGTGCCTGTCACAATAGACAGGCAGCGGCAGCCAGGAGCCTCCCCCTACTCCCCCCTGCAAAAGTGTCTGTGTGTACGCGATCGCGACCGCGGAGGTGCGCGCATGCGCGTGCGCGACCTCGGGGGGGCGTGCGGCCCCAGCCCTGAACAGCAGTAAGTGCAGCCTCAGGTGAGCGGGAAGGGGGTGCGGGACATTTTGTGTGTGTGTGTGTGTGTTAAGTGTGTGTGTGTCGGACAGTGTGCGTGTGACATTGTGTGTGGGACAGTGTGAGTGTGTTAATTGTGTGTGTGGGACAGTTTGAGTGTGTGTAAATTGTGTGTGTGTGTGACTGTGTGTGTGTGTGGGACAGTGTGCGTGTGTTAATTGTGTGTGTGTGGGACAGTGTGTGTGTTAATTGTGTGTGTGTGTGAGTGTGTTAATTGTGTGTGTGGGACAGTGCGTGTTTGTTAATTGTGTGTGTGTGTGTGTGTGTGTGACAGTGTGAGTGTGTTAATTGTGTGTGTGGGACAGTTTTGAGTGCGTGTTAATTGTGTGTGTGTGGGACAGTGTGCGTGTGTTAATTGTGTATGTGTGGGACAGTGTGCGTGTGTTAATTGTGTATGTGTGGGACAGTGTGAGTGTGTTAATTGTGTGTGTGTGGGACAGTGTGAGTGTGTTAATTGTGTGTGTGTGGGACAGTTTGAGTGTGTGTTAATTGTGTGTGTGTGGGACAGTGTGCGTGTGTGTTAATTGTGTGTGTGTGGGACAGTGTGCGTGTGTATCAATTGTGTGTGTGTGGGACAGTGTGCGTGTGTGTTAATTGTGTGTGTGTGGGACAGTGTGCGTGTGTTAAGTGTGTGTGTGTGTGTGTGTGGGACAGTGTGAGTGTGTTAATTGTGTGTGTGTGGGACAGTGCGTGTTTGTTAATTGTGTGTGGGACAGTGTGCGTGTGTGATATTTGTGTGTGTGGGACAGTGTGCGTGTGTGTTAATTGTGTGTGGGACAGTGTGCGTGGGTTAATTGTGTGTGTGTGTTAATTGTCTCGGCGGTTATTGGCGTCTGTAGTGTGCGCCCCATCCTCCTCCGCTGCCGCTGACAGGAGCGGCGGTGTGCGGCTCTCCCCCTCCTCCGCCGGCTCCGTCCTCCCGTCGTGGCCCTGCAGTGTGTGCCGGTCTCCCCGGCAGCAGCAGCAGGTTAGTCTCTCCCCCCCCCCCCCCCTCTCTCTCTCTCTCTCTCTCTCTCCTCCTGTGGATTGCAGTTTGTAAGTATCATTTTAATTTTTACAGGTACCCCTATTGAATTCTACTGGACAAGTGGACGTGACCGGCGTGGGATGTAGGTAAGTAATCTGTCTCTCATTTTTACAGGTACCCCTATTGGATTCTACTGGACAAGTGGACGTGACCGGCGTGGGATGTAGGTAAGTAATCTGTCTCTCATTTTTACAGGTAACGCTATTGGATTCTACTGGACAAGTGGACGTGACCGGCGTGGGATGTAGGTAAGTAATCTGTCTCTCATTTTACAGATTCTCCTATTGCACAGGTTCTCAAACTCGGTCCTCAGGACCCCACACAGTGCATGTTTTGCAGGTCTCCTCACAGAATCACAAGTTAAATAATTAGCTCCACCTGTGGACCTTTTAAAATGTGTCAGTGAGTAATTAATACACCTGTGCACTTGCTGGGTTACCTGCAAAACATGCACTGTGTGGGGTCCTGAGGACCGAGTTTGAGAACCCCTGCCCTATTGGATTCTACTGGACAAGTGGACGTGATCGGCGTGGGATGTAGGTAAGTAATCTGTCTCTCATTTTTACAGGTAACGCTATTGGATTCTACTGGACAAGTGGACGTGATCGGTGTGGGATGTAGGTAAGTAATCTCTCTCTCATTTTTACAGATTCCCCTACTGGGTTCTACTGGACAAGTGGACGTGACCAGCGTGGGATGTAGGTAAGTAATCTGTCTCTCATTTTTACAGGTACCCCTATTGAATTCTACTGGACAAGTGGACGTGACCAGCGTGGGATGTAGGTAAGTAATCTGTCTCTCATTTTTACAGGTACCCCTATTGAATTCTACTGGACAAGTGGACGTGACCAGCGTGGGATGTAGGTAAGTAATCTGTCTCTCATTTTTACAGGTACCCCTATTGGATTCTACTGGACAAGTGGACGTGACCGGCGTGGGATGTAGGTAAGTAATCTGTCTCTCATTTTTACAGGTACCCCTATTGGATTCTACTGGACAAGTGGACGTGACCGGCGTGGGATGTAGGTAAGTAATCTGTCTCTCATTTTTACAGATTCCCCTACTGGATTCTACTGGACAAGTGGACGTGACCAGCGTGGGATGTAGGTAAGTAATCTGTCTCTCATTTTTACAGATTCCCCTACTGGATTCTACTGGACAAGTGGACGTGACCGGCGTGGGATGTAGGTAAGTAATCTGTCTCTCATTTTTACAGGTACCCCTATTGAATTCTACTGGACAAGTGGACGTGACCGGCGTGGGATGTAGGTAAGTAATCTGTCTCTCATTTTTACAGGTACCCCTATTGGATTCTACTGGACAAGTGGACGTGACTGGCGTGGGATGTAGGTAAGTAATCTGTCTCTCATTTTTACAGATTCCCCTACTGGATTCTACTGGACAAGTGGACGTGACCGGCGTGGGATGTAGGTAAGTAATGTGTCTCTCATTTTTACAGCTACCCCTATTGGATTCTACTGGACAAGTGGACGTGACCGGCGTGGGATATAGGTAAGTATGTGTGAGTGTGTCAGTGTGCTTTAATAAATTTTTACTGTCACGGTGTGTGAGTTGTGTTTTTATTTGGGTATTTTTTCTGTTGTAGAACTACAGGTACCGGCGGGCCCGTTATTTCCCTGCATGTTGGTACTTGAGGTTCTCCAAGTACCAGCAAGCGGGGGAGGCTTTCTGGGCCTTGTAGTTCCACAACAAAAAACAATATTCTTTTTTTACTTACATGGCTATCAGCCTCCCATCCACAGCCCACGGATGGGGGGGACAGCCTCGGGCTTCACCCCTGGCCCTTGGGTGCCTGGAGGGGGGGTGACCCCTTGATTTAAGGGGTCCCCACTCCTCCAGGGAACCCCGGCCAGTGGTGACTAGTTGGGGGGGTAATGCCACGGCCGCAGGGACCTACATAAATGTGTCCCCCGGCTGTGGCATTATGTCCCTGGCTAGTGGAGCCCGGTGCTGGTTTTAAAAATACGGGGGGACCCCTACATCTTTTGTCCCCCGTATTTTTGGAACCAGGACCGGACTAAGAGCCCGATGCTGGTTGTCTAAATACGGGGAACCCCTGTCCAATTTTTTCCCAGTATTTAAACAACCAGGACCGGCTCAAAGAGCCCGAGGCTGGTTATACTTAGGAGGGGTACCTCATGCAGTTTTTTTTTTACATTTTTAACCCATTCAGACCCTTCTCCATTAAGTTAATGGAAACCCTGGACAACAAAATTGCATTCATGTCCTCCTCCCACTCCCTTCCCAGTCCCAAACACTGATTATTATTTTTTTCTATAAAAATGTACAATACAACATCACAAGTATGATGAGCAGGCATGCAGCGGGCATTGGCAACTTTGGACTGAGTTGCAAATTAGTGGCGGAGGGCTGGGTCAGTTGATGGTGGGCGAGTTTGTAAGCCATTGGTGGTGGCATCGGCTCAGAGGCAGTGGCGGGCATTGGCTCGGTGGCGGTAGGGTTCATCGACAGGATTCGGCGGACATTATGGCTGTAGTGCCTCACCGCACGCCACTGACCTTACCGCACGCCACTGGTGTGTGGGACAGTGTGCGTGTGTGTTAATTGTGTGTGTGGGACAGTGTGAGTGTGTGTTAATTGTGTGTGTGTGGAACAGTGTCAGTGTGTGTAAATTTTTGCAGTCCAGTGTGTGTGTGGGGGAGAGGAAAGTATGAGAATGTGTGTGTGTGTGTGTAGTCTGAGTGGGTGTGTGTAGGATTTGGGGGTGGCCAGTCTGTGTGTGTGTAATCAGTGTGTGTGGGATGTACTAATGGCCATTTACCGAAGAGAGATATGTATTAAACCACGGGCACTGAGATGCCCTTCTTACTCACCATCCAGCTGGGTGGGCGAGCCGGGCGGGTGGAAAGCCAGCAGCAGGGGCAGCATGCCAGATATCAGCAGCCGAGGGTGGGGGCTGTAATGCACATGCGGAGCCCAAAGCCGGAGATCAGCAGCATGCTGACCGGCAATAAGCAGCTTCTGCTTCCGCGTTCAACATGCTGCTGATCTCCGGCTTTGGGCTACGCAGGGTTCGGGGGATGGGTGTCCTCTGCCGGTGTACTGCAGCTCCGGGGGTGCGGGCTCCGGAGGCTTTCAGCACTGTTGAATATCCAGCTGCCCCAAGTATGTACAGCCCGCACCCTCTGCAGCTGATATCCGGCATGCTGCTGCTGGCTGTCCCCCCGCCCGGCTCGGCCACACAGCTGTATGGTGAGAAGGGCATCTCAGTTCCTGAGGTTTAACACATATGCCTCAGAAAATGGCCTCTGCGGTAAACGATACTAATGCTTACCGTGACAGTAACAGCGGGGAGGAAGGCGCACATCGGGATCCTGCAGCATGAAACAAGAACCCCTTCGGAGCGCAGCAGGCCACACTGAAAAGGGTGCATACCCGGTGCGGTGCTCTGCATCCCGGGTGGTGCCGAAGATGTGGAGTGTCGGAGGTGGCAGAAGCGCCGCAGCTTGGGGTGAGAAACCGCTGCAGCCCTTCCGCTGCTAAACTCTGCAATTAGTCTATTAAGGGGGTGGGCTCCCCTCATCATAGTGCCCCACAGGCCATGTTAATTCTGGGGGTAGGATCCCCTAACTCTATAATGGGAATTTTGGCTCATATCATGTGCTGTAACGTGAATTTTGGCTAATACCGTGTGCTATAATGTGAATTTCGGCTCATACTATGTGGGGTAATGTGAATTTTGGCTCATTCCGTGTGCTGTAATGTGAATTTCGGCTCATACCGTGTGCTGTAATGTGAATTTCTGCTCATACCATGTGGGGAAATGTGAATTTCTGCTCATACCATGTGGGGAAATGTGAATTTTGGCTCATACCATGTGGAGTAATGTGAATTTTGGCTCATACCGTGTGCTATAATGTGAATTTCGGCTCATACCGTGTGCTATAATGTGAATTTTGGCTCATACCATGTGGGGTAATGTGAATTTCGGCTCATACTGTGTGCTATAATGTGAATTTCGGCTCATGCCGTGTGGGGCAATGTGAATTTCGGCTCATACTGTGTGCTATAATGTGAATTTCGGCTCATACCGTGTGCTATAATGTGAAAGGGGCACCAGTACTAGATAGTATAAGGGGTCCTACTATACTGAAGGACACGCCCCTTTTGAGTGACCACGCCCCTTTTCCGGGGCGCGCGCATAATTGCTATCTGCACTCTTTCATTCCACCTTCAAAAATTCAACTTCGACCACTGCACCTACATACACATACATACACACCCTGACATCTTTATATGCAGTGACACCGGTGGCGTCTGCACATACTTTCCTTTTGTATTTTTTTTTTCATTATCATTTTATTAATTTATTTTATTAAGAAAAAAATATTTATTTATTTATTTATTTATTTATTTATTTTTTTTGGGGGGGGGGCGCCATTATTGATCTTGCCCTGGGCTCCAAAAACCCTAGTTACGCCTCTGGGTCTGTGTACATTTTCGGTATCGCCTGCCTAGAGAAATGGAACCTAGATGGTATTTTGCAGCAGGATGACTGCTGTGATATTTCATCTTCCTCGCAAAGGACTGTTGGACAGTCAATTGCTTGGTGGAAGTAGTAAAAGTGGTCTTACGACTTCCCCTCTGGGATGACCATCGACTCCCAGCAGCAACAACAGCAGCGCCAGCAGCAGTAGGCGTTACACGCAAGGATGCATCGGAGGAATCCCAGGCAGTAGAGGACTCGTCAGAATTGCCAGTGACATGGCCTGCAGGACTATTGGCATTCCTGGGGAAGGAGGGAATTGACACTGAGGGAGTTGGTGGGGTGGTTTGCGTGAGCTTGGTTACAAGAGGAAGGGATTTACTGGTCAGTGGACTGCTTCCGCTGTCGCCCAAAGTTTTTGAACTTGTCACTGACTTATTATGAATGCGCTGCAGGTGACGTATAAGGGAGGATGTTCCGAGGTGGTTAACGTCCTTACCCCTACTTATTACAGCTTGACAAAGGCAACACACGGCTTGACAAATGTTGTCCGCATTTCTGTTGAAATACTTCCACACCGAAGAGCTGATTTTTTTGGTATTTTCACCAGGCATGTCAATGGCCATATTCCTCCCACGGACAACAGGTGTCTCCCCGGGTGCCTGACTTAAACAAACCACCTCACCATCAGAATCCTCCTTGTCAATTTCCTCCCCAGCGCCAGCAACACCCATATCCTCCTCATCCTGGTGTACTTCAACACTGACATCTTCAATCTGACTATCAGGAACTGGACTGCGGGTGCTCCTTCCAGCACTTGCAGGGGGCGTGCAAATGGTGGAAGGCGCATGCTCTTCACGTCCAGTGTTGGGAAGGTCAGGCATCGCAACCGACACAATTGGACTCTCCTTGTGGATTTGGGATTTCGAAGAACGCACAGTTCTTTGCTGTGCTTTTGCCAGCTTGAGTCTTTTCATTTTTCTAGCGAGAGGCTGAGTGCTTCCATCCTCATGTGAAGCTGAACCACTAGCCATGAACATAGGCCAGGGCCTCAGCCGTTCCTTGCCACTCCGTGTGGTAAATGGCATATTGGCAAGTTTACGCTTC
Organism: Pseudophryne corroboree; assembly: GCF_028390025.1. NCBI lineage: Eukaryota > Metazoa > Chordata > Amphibia > Anura > Myobatrachidae > Pseudophryne > Pseudophryne corroboree. The sequence continues at coordinate 283,226,141 of NC_086449.1, forward strand.
TCCTCCGACAATTTTATTTTAGATTTTTTAGTCCTTTTTTTACTGATATTTGGTGTTTTGGATTTTACATGCTCTGTACTATGACATTGGGCATCGGCCTTGGCAGACGACGTTGATGGAATTTCATCGTCTCGGCCATGACTAGTGGCAGCAGCTTCAGCACGAGGTGGAAGTCGATCTTGATCTTTCCCTATTTTTGGAACCTCAACATTTTTGTTCTCCATATTTTAATAGGCACAACTAAAAGGCACCTCAGGTAAACAATGGAGATGGATGGATACTAGTATACTTATGGATGGACGAGCGACTGCCGACACAGAGGTAGCTACAGCCGTGGACTACCGTACTGTGTCTGCTGCTAATATAGACTGGATGATAATGAGATAAAATTAAAATATATATATATATATATATATATCACACTAGTACTGCAGCCGGACAGGTATATATATTATGTAATGACGGACCTGCTGGACACTGTCTGTCAGCACTGCAGACTCCTAAAGTAAGCTACTAGTATCAAGAAGATAGAAAAAAAAACCACGGGTAGGTGGTATACAATTATGGATGGACGAGCGACTGCCGACACAGAGGTAGCTACAGCCGTGGACTCCCGTACTGTGTCTGCTGCTAATATAGACTGGATGATAATGAGATAAAAATAAAATATATATATATATCACAATAGTACTGCAGCCGGACAGGTATATATATTATATAATGACGGACCTGCTGGACACTGTCTGTCAGCACTGCAGACTCCTAAAGTAAGCTACTAGTATCAAGAAGATAGAAAAAAAAACCACGGGTAGGTGGTATACAATTATGGATGGACGAGCGACTGCCGACACAGAGGTAGCTACAGCCGTGGACTACCGTACTGTGTCTGCTGCTAATATAGACTGGATGATAATGAGATAAAATTAAAATATATATATATATATATCACACTAGTACTGCAGCCGGACAGGTATATATTATGTAATGACGGACCTGCTGGACACTGTCTGCAGAATGCGTTTATAAAAACACCACACGACGAGTGTTTAACTTTTTCAGGCAGACAATCACAATATACTGGTGGTCAGCAGACAATCACAATATACTGGTGGTCAGTGGTCACTGGTCAGTCACACTGGCAGTGGCACTCTGGCAGCAAAAGTGTGCACTGTACTTAAAATATGTACTCCTGCTATAACTGCTCCCCAGTCTCCCCCACAATTAAGCTGTGTGAGCAGTGAGCACTCAGCACAGTCAGATAATGATATACAGTATTACATATGATGCAGCACACTGGGCTGAGCACAGATATGGTATGTGACTGTGTCACACTGTGTATCGTTTTTTTTTCAGGCAGAGAACGGATTAATTAAACTGGTGGTGGTCACTGGTCACTGGTCACACTATCAGCAAGTAGTACTCCGTCCTAAGCAGACAATCACAATATACTGGTGGTCAGTGTGGTCACTGGTCAGTCACACTGGCAGTGTGGCACTCTGGGAGCAAAAGTGTGCACTGTACTTAAAATATATTATTTATGTACTCCTGCTCTAACTGCTCCCCAGTCTCCCCCACAATTAAGCTGTGTGAGCAGTGAGCACTCAGCACAGTCAGATATACAGTATTACATATGATGATGCAGCACACTGAGGCTGAGCACAGATATGGTATGTGACTGTGTCACACTGTGTATCGTTTTTTTTCAGGCAGAGAGCGGATTAATTAAACTGGTGGTCAATGGTCACACTATCAGCAAGTAGTAGTACTCCAGTCCTAATATGCTCCCCAAAATTAGTAAATACTAAATAGTGTCTCTAACTCTCTACTCTCTTCTCTATAAACGGAGAGGACGCCAGCCATGTCCTCTCCCTATCAATCTCAATGCACGTGTGAAAATGGCGGCGACGCGCGGCTCCTTATATAGAATCCGAGTCTCGCGATAGAATTCGAGCCTCGCGAGAATCCGACAGCGGGATGATGACGTTCGGGCGCGCTCGGGTTAGCCGAGCAAGGCGGGAAGGTTCGAACCTGCCTCGGACCCGTGTAAAAAGGCTGAAGTTCGGGGGGGTTCGGATTCCGAGGAACCGAACCCGCTCATCACTAATACTTTGTACTTCCTGAACGGGAGCACAGTATATGTATATCATATCTAACAAAATTAAGTTAATCAGGGGCCATTTCTGCTAGGAAAAAGAAGCAAAAGTTTAGAAGCCCCATCTTAACCCCAGCAAGTTTTGTCAAAGGGTAGTGTTGCATTTATTTTGTTCTTCCCATTAGCCGAATCTGTGTTTTCTATATGGCTTGTGATTCCTTACTATATGTCCCTTGGTCCCGTCTATGTGTTTAATAATGTGGCTTGTGTTTTCTGTCTAGGGGGCCTATATTGACTATGTGTCCTACTACTCCTACAATCTCTGTCAAAATGCCCTTCCTTCCTACAAGTGTAACATATTATTGACCATTAGGGATCTGGGGTTTGGACTGATGGGTCTTTCGTGTATGTGCCTGTATACTTACCGTCCTCAACCTCTCCACCTGTTGTTCTCTGCGCCTAGCACTATTCTTGTGATGTTCAATAGCACACTCTTTAAGATTAGCTACTGAGACCCCTTTCCAATTTTGCAAAGAAGTCTGCACCCTGACACTCAATGCCTTATTGAGCCCATCCATTAGCACAGAGACAGCCACCTCCCATTTGCCGAATTAGTGTTTATCAGTGATCTTATCCAGATGGAGAGTTTTCTATTACTGCAAAAGACAAAAAAAAAGAAAAGAAAAAAGTTTAACAAGCTACTAGGTCATGCGAAGTATTCATTCAATCCTTCTCATCCCGTATTAAGGGTGTGTACATGGTCCAACAAACATTTCCGAGCTCATCTTGTCTAGGGGCATGACTAGGAATGAATACTTCTTATATGGTAACTGAAAGAAATACCCGGGGGTTACCCTGTCTCTGTCCACTTTCCTACTTGCAAATACTAATGTGCGGACAGGTTTTTCTCCATTTCTGATGTTACTTTCTTGATTTTTGTTTTATTTTTGGGTTTTACTATATATGTACACGAATGATACCATACTTACCAGTTCCACTGGTCTCAGCCACTTCCCCCACAGGCTACTGCTCTTCTTTTACCGGTTGGATACTCCTCTGAGTGCATGAGAAATGGCTGAAAACAATCAGGTCACCTTCTCCTCCTAAATAAACTTCAACATTCATTAGTACATATAGAGGTTACAGTCATATTTTTCATATTTTTATTATTTTCTATAGTTTGTATGCTGGCCGTAACTGCTTCCACATCTACATATGGCGGTGTTCTTGCATTCTCTTTTTTCTTCCTACTTGTTTATTGTTGCTACAAGTCAAGTAGTTCTTATATTTCCATTCTTGTCTTATATGACTTTGGTTAGACATACCACCTGCAATACCTTAGGATCAAACTCACCAACCCCTCTTGCTGCCACAGGTTTAAACAATTTGTATGTCTGACCCTTTGTTTTCTGGATTTTATCAGACATATTTTAATACCTACATTTTGCAGTACCTCTGGTTCAAAGCTGCCCACCCTAGGGAATGATGCCCTATCTTCCGCAGTCATACGTACCCACCCATTGCAAAAAACTTCCGTGTGTGAACCATATTTTTCACACATGATAAACCTTGCTGACCCTTTTGGTTTTTCTTCTTCAGCCTGAACCCTGCACAAACGTCTCTCACTTGAGCAACTGGCTCCCATATTTGTGGGTCTTTTTAATAACTAAAAAAAATTCCCACAAACACCAAAATACTTAGTGCAAGTAGATGGTGGAAGTATTTCCGAGCGCCTTCCACTTGCTCTCGCCCACGCTGGCCAGTACTACGATACACTGTTGATAGCGGATCGCAATGTACCCAACTTAGGGCTCCTATCAGACCTTACAACACCGTGATTTCTCTCGGTGGAGGTTCTGTTGGAATATTTTCCTGAGAGAGGCAGCGAAAAATTCCTTTTCAGTATCTTTCTACTGGAATTTTTGTAGGGTGAAAAACAGAGAAATTAGATAACTATTCTTCACCCTTTCCAGTGGAAGCCCACCAGGGAGATTTCCCGACGTAATCAAAGAAAACCCCCTTTGTCTATACAATCACGTCTGCGTATGCTTTTCCACAGCGCATATGACACAATGGTATCATGTTGTGCTGTGTAGAACAAACGGACATGCGATGCAATAGCACAGTCTATAAATACTAGTTATCTATATGCCCTACGATTGCTGTAGACCACCTGAAACACCTAGAGATCACCTAGTTGTATGGGACACCTAGACCACTTCAGATCACCTAGACTACCTAGTTCTAATCACGCAAGGTAGCGAACCCTACGCCACCGGGCCTCTACTAACCCAGTGTTACCACTCCAGCACCTAGACCACCTAGTTCCCGGGTTCAGCTCCACTCACTCCGCTTTCACTCACTAAAATAGACCTTGTTTTTCTGTACAGAAAATTGTTTTACTCCCCTAAGTCAGCAGCTTTATTCCAGAGGTGCTTACAGTTTTTTTTAAACTAAATTTAGAGTAACCTGCTTTTGAAATCGGATAGTTATGTGCTATTGTATTAAATGTCTACTATCCCACCTTAATTGAACAAATATCGTGTGCTTTGTACTTAGCGTCCGTATTCCTATGCAACCTTGCATAACCACGTGAACAGCGTGCCTTTTACGCCACGTGTGCTCACCTGTCTTTGTCTGTATCACGTGTACAACGTACGTCCGCAATTCAACAAACCACACAGTCTCTATAAATGTGAGCAATACTAACTATAATCGCTCACTTAACACAATACCCAGTTTTTTTCTTAACAACCAGGCCAGAACTGCGTTTCATGTCTATAATTACTCCCTTAAATACATTTATTTCAAATGTATCTGTATAGCAACAAATGTATCCAATTTCACACAGATCTATAATGACTGCAATAATCTGTAATTTAAATGTATGAATCAGATTGGATAGCTATCTTGCAGAACATACACTGATATAAATATACACATAATTATAATAATATTATATATATGTACCATTCACTGGTCTCCTATGAGACACCTTACCTCTAATTTGCATATCAAAGATATTTGCTTGCCTGTACTAGTGGTTGAACCAGTTAATTAACATTTCAATGCCTATCTTATAGCAAACAGAGAGTTAACTAAATCCTGGGAAAGAAGAAAAAAAAAAGTATTTTTTTTTCTCTGTGTGCAATTTCTTGCACCAAGCCAAGCATTTATCTCACCATTTCTCTCTCACTAGGCCCAATTGAAACTATTTGTAATTGACTATGGCATGGGTTAAATAAATTCATTGGTAACTCACAAATGGTGCTATGAATGTGACAAAGGAAACTGATTGTTCTGAACACACTGAAAATCAGCTATTTAGAAAATGACCTTCCTAAAATGGCCACTGCTCCTCCCCCTTCCACATCCATGAGGTTTACACAAGATGGTGGACAGGCCATGTGGTTAGTCCAAAATGGAGGACAGACCATGTGGCTTCCTTTGTCACAAAGAAATCAAAAATTATACAAGCACCAGAAGTTATTTTAGGCCCGAGTTTAAAAAAAAACTATATCAAGGCTATGCAGCAACTTTTAAATGTACTTTTAAATCTACTTAACAGATAAACAATCCAATCTGAATCAAACACAATATGATTTATTTGAACTTTGTTTTGCAACAATAAAAATACGCTTTAGCATCTTAAATATTATGAGAAACACATTGTCCCTTGAATTTTCATATCATCAGCTTACTGGTAACACAACAATACACGTGGATGTTATTCGTCAGCGTCGCAATGCGTCCATCATTAGCCGGTCGATCACAGCCGCGTTTGTAATGTACAGTGCACCATTAAGACCGTGATATCGCGGACAAGCCCTCATCTGTAAATACCAAATTGCTTTCTAACAAATATTTAAAATGCCCGCTCTAATATATATTGTAGACGCCTGCACATCTTATTACCATGTGCCATGAATGTGCTCTATACTTCGCAAAACACTGCATCCCATAAGAGAAAACAATACACCCACACATTATCTGAGTTCCAAAGCTCATTGATGTATATATTTGTTATTAAAAGGATATGTATTCAATATATCACAATGTACAGTATACATATAGTTACATGGTTACAATTCATACAGTAAGCAGTTAATACATACAGTTACAGTTACAGGCCAGCAAATACATCACCATATCTTTCTCATATAAGTCTTCCCTCCATATCACTCTCTCTCTCTGTAAATAAATACAGGAACTCGTCTGGCAGCACCTCCATCATCGTCTGGGACAAAACAGCAACTAACTCCTGTGTGTCTCTGTAGTGTATTATCTAGTTGGGAGGACGGGAGTGCACAAATCTAGTCTAAGGGAGGGAACTTTCTCATTCATGATGAGTCACTGGTCTGTTCATATGCTAAACAGGTTCAGCATTGAAGACATCAAAAGGGGCTGGCCTGAGTTTCCTGTCCACCACCTGTTTGGAAATGTCTATTGTCCTAATAAGAGTGATTTTAGCTTTCATACATTTAATTATAACTACTTGTTGCAATGTCCTACAACTTAATAACAAGTATCAAATGAATCTACACATTAATCTGGTTGCTTTAATACCAAATATGACATGTCTATCTGGCTCCGCTCCAATAATACACATACATGACATTACTCCATTATATAATTTTAAATCATTATGATGTCTGCCGCTTGATGTTATTATAATTATGTGCTGTATGAAAAGTGTCGAATCCATCTCTGTGGCATGTCCGTGTAAATGCGTGTGTTACCATATATTGCTGTGCTCGCTGCACGTATTTGCAAGCATAGCGACTTATATGTGTGGAGTCTATATGTTCTTTCTATGTGATATTTTTGACTATGACAATATAATGGTGCACAGTAGTCTCCATTATTCAAATTACGCCGCATAGTAACTCCGCTACACCAGGTAGAGTCCCCTTCTTACACATTACAGCAGACAGAGTCCCCTTTTTACACATTACGGCAGACAGCGTCCCCTTTTTTACACATTATGGCAGACAGAGTCCCCTTCTTACACATTACAGAAGACAGCGTCCCCTTTTTACACATTACGGCAGACAGCGTCCCATTTTTTACACATTACGTCGGACAGCATCCCCTTTTTACACATTACGGCAGACAGCGTCCCTTTTTTACACATTATGGCAAACAGCGTCCCCTTCTTTACACATTACGGCAGACAGTGTCCCTTTTTTACACATTACGGCAGACAGCATCCCCTTTTTTACACATTACGGCAAACAGTGTCCCCTTTTTTACACATTACGGCAAACAGCGTCCCCTTTTTTACACATTACGGCAGAGTCCCCTTCTTACACATTACGGCAGACAGAGTCCCCTTCTTACACATTATGGCAGACAGCATCCCCTTTTTACACATTACGGCAGACAGCGTCCCCTTCTTACACATTACGACAGACAGCGTCCACCTTTTACACGTAACGGCAGACAGCGTCCCCTTTTACACATTACAGCAGAAAGAGTCCACCTTTTACACAATACGGCAGGATAGGTCCCCCTTTTACACATTATGGCAGGCAGAGTCCCCCTTTAACACAGTACGGCAGGCAGATTCTCCCTTACACCCAGCACAGTACAAGTGTACTGTGGTGTAGTGTACTGTAGTGAAGTATAGTGTAATATAGTGTAGTGTACTGTAGTATAGTGTAGTGTAGTATAGTGTAGTGTAGTGTCTGTGTAGGCACTTACGTGCTGTTACCAGCTCCTGACTCCTCCTGTCCACTTCACAGAACTCAGCCGCAGCGCTGCCGGGACCTCAGCAGCAGCGGCGGCGGCTTAAGCTGTACACAGGCGGGTGGGCGGCTTCACCGGGACATGGGTGGGCTGGTGGTGGCTTCATCAGCAGGACACAGTCTTGTGGGTGGCAGCGGTTTCAGTGAATGCAGGCGGCGCCACCGTCAGCGGGACGCAGGCGGCGCCGCCACCTAAAACAGTGAATCTGCGGCCATGCGGGTGTGATGCTCGATGGTGCGCCCTCAGTGCATTTGCGCTGTGGGCAAGGCACCATTGGCACACACCTAGTTACGGCTCTGGGAAGGAGGGGAGGATAGGCCATGGCAAGGCGGCTGATTCAGGAAGGTGTGATCTTGAAAGAGCCCCCCGTCCCCCTTCTCTTTGTTGTCACTACAATTCTTCTTAGGGGAGAGTGAAAGTGATAAACAGAGGTTAACAGGGGAAGATAGAGAGAAGGAGGGAGAGGAGCAAGAGAGAGAGGGGGGGGGGAATCAGGGATAGAAAGTGAGGGTTTCATTGAAAAAGAGGGAATTAGAGAAAGAGAGAGAGGGTGTCAGGGAGAAATGGATGAGAGGGGAGAGAGAAGCAAGAGAGAGTGTCAGAATAGAGAGAGAGGAGCAAGATAGAGAGAGTATTATGGAGAGAAAGAGAGAAAGGCTAGGTCAGGGCCGGATTAACAATGGGGCGGATGGAGCTGCAGCTCCAGGCCACCCCAGCAAAATAGGCCAACTGCATCTGCTGTGCGCTGCTGCTGTAAACAGGAAAACATCTTTCCTGTTACAGCAGCGCAGCCTGCCAATGTTGTCCACGGCCCCTCAGCCCCCCCCCCCCCGCTGTGACCCTGCCCCCTGCTGTGACCCTGCCCCCTGCTGTGACCCTGCCCCGAATGCGACTTCCATTCACAGCAGCGACGAATCAAACGGCTTCACTAGCCCTAGCCGCCCTGCATCGCAAACGCAGGGAAAGAAGCACATGAGACTTCAAAGAGGTGCCGCTCCACTCCACCACCACTGAGCCTAGCAGTAGCTCCGTGAAGAAGGCCTGAGCTCGGCAGGGTGACTGATCCTCATATGGTAAAGTGTCACTCCTGTTGGCTGCCAGCCTGTCACTGCTGATACAAAAAGCATAATCAAGAGACTGACTCTAATATATATATATATATATATATATATATATATATATACACTGCTCAAAAAAATAAAGGGAACACTTAAACAACACAATGTAACTCCAAGTCAATCACACTTCTGTGAAATCAAACTGTCCACTTAGGAAGCAACACTGATTGACAATCAATTTCACATGCTGTTGGGCAAATGGAATAGACAAAAAGGTGGAAATTATAGGCAATTAGCAAGACACCCCCAATAAAGGAGTTGTTCTGCAGGTGGTGACCACAGACCACTTCTCAGCTCCTTTGCTTTCTGGCTGATGTTTTGGTTATTTTTGAAAGCTGGCGGTGCTTTCACTCTAGTGGTAGCATGAGACGGAGTCTACAACCCACACAAGTGGCTCAGGTAGTGCAGCTCATCCAGGATGGCACATCAATGCGAGCTGTGGCAAGAAGGTTTGCTGTGTCTGTCAGCGTAGTGTCCAGAGCATGGAGGCGCTACCAGGAGACAGGCCAGTACATCAGGAGACGTGGAGGAGGCCATAGAAGGGCAACAACCCAGCAGCAGGACCGCTACCTCCGCCTTTGTGCAAGGAGGAACAGGAGGAGCACTGCCAGAGCCCTGCAAAATGACCTCCAGCAAGCCACAAATGTGCATGTGTCCACTCAAATGATCAGAAACAGACTCCATGGGGGTGGTATGAGGGCCCGACGTCCACAGGTGGGGGTTGTGCGTACAGCCCAACACCGTGCAGGACGTTTGGCATTTGCCAGAGAACATCAAGATTGGCAAATTCGCCACTGGCGCCCTGTGCTCTTCACAGATGAAAGCAGGTTCTCACTGAGCACATGTGACAGACGTGACAGAGTCTGGAGACGCCAAGGAGAACGTTCTGCTGCCTGCAACATCCTCTAGCATTCGGTGTAATACTAGTATTACATTCCCTGGGGAATTCATTCAGTGTAATACTAGTATTACATTCCCTGGGGAATTCATTCATTACTATTCGAATTATATACCCCATGTATTTTATAGTCGAATATTGAATAATAAAAGTTATGTTTTAACCTTTAAACAAACATTTCATCATCATATAAATATTATACAAAAGAGTGCTTCAAACAAAGAATTTTCTTTTGTCGGTGAATTGTGGGTTCTACCACATACATGGATTAACTGTGTACTCGTTACATTATTCCTGGAGCACCTCCAACATAACGGATAGCTATCCATTGGGTTCTATTTTTGTCAGTTGTTTTTTTCTAATTAAACTTATATTTCAGTCTGGTGCCGGATAAATCTTAGTTTATTGACTTGTCCTTCTGAGAGGGAAGGGAAAGACAGATATGGTTGGGTGGGAGAGAAACAGAAAGGTGGCAGGTTGAGAGAGAGTGGTGATAAGGAGACAGAGAGAAAGGGGTGGAGCACATGGGACACACGCACGCACATACACACCCACAAAATACACACATCTCTCTACCTATGTGATGATGTCCAGTCAGTACCTTTCCTCAACCTAATACAGGGGTTCCTAAACTTGGAACTCAAGTATCCCTAATGGTCCAGGTTTTAAGTTTCTCCATGCTTGGCCACAGGTGAGTTCATTAGGACCTCAGTGACTTTGATTTAACCATCTGTGCTGAGGGGTGGTCTTCAGTATGCTGGCGGTCGGGCTCCCGGCGACCAGCATACCGGCGCCGGGAGCCCGGCAGCCGGCATACCGACACTTATTCTCCCTCATGGGGGTCCACGACCCCCCTGGAGGGAGAATAAAATAGTGTGGCGAGCGCAGCGAGCCCGCAAGGGGCTCATTTGCGCTCGCCACACTGTCGGTAAGCCGGCGGCCGGCCTCCCGGCGCCGGTATGCTGGTCGCCGGGAGGCCGGCCGCCGGCAGATCGTAGTGAACCCGTGCTGAGCCATGGATAGATTTAAAACCTGGACTGTTAGGGTGCCTTGAGAACCACATTTGGAAACCATTGAATAAGATGGAAATCACTAAAAACTGGTACAGCGTATGTGTTACACTGTAGGCGATGTGGTGGTTAACATGCATGGTATCAGAAATGTCTGGGAAAAGAGATGGGCATTTCTGCGCATTGATTGAGAGCAGAGCCGGCGCTACCCGCTCAGCAAGGGTATGCAATGCAGGGAGGCGCTGAGGTGAAGAGGCGCTCTCCCTGCTCTGCTACCCTGCTGCTGCCGGCAGCCGCTGTGCCTGTCAGACTGGATGACAGGTAGCGGCGCTGGCAGCGGGTAGCGCGGCTCCCTCCCCCTCCTCCTCCAGAGTGAGACTGCAGCAGGCAGCGCGCACTGTGCATACTCACCCCTCTCACAGCTCCGCTGCCGCCGCCGACCTCTCGCGCTCCGAATTGTATTGGGGGGGTGTGGCTTTATCGCGGGAGGCGTAGCCACGCCCCCTTATGGAAAACGTAAAAACAAAAAAATCTTTATAGTGCCTGATGATCCCTGTGCCCTCAGCCCCTCAGCCAGGGTCATTTCGGTGTGGGAGGGTGATTAGTGTGATCACTCCCTCCCCCACCCCCCACCTCCCCCACCTGTACAGGAACAGGCAGAGGCTCAGCATTAGCAGCATATGCTGTGCTCCCAGGATGAGAGCCTTATGCTGCTCAGTGCTGCCTAGTAAAGAGGGATGGTGGTGGGAGTTCTGCAGACCAGGCTAAGTCCCAGGCCCGTGTAATTGGCACCCGCTCCCTCCAAATCCCCCCCCCCCCCCCCTCGGCATCACTACCGACATCCTACAGCCGTTGCTGCTGAAGTAACAGAGCCTGCAAGAAACCGGAGGCAGAGAAGGAAGAGGAGGAGCAGCGCCTGAGCCGGGACCTCCTGCAGGTAACGGGGCTGCACTGTGGAGGGAATGAGGGCTGTACCTGGCATAGGGGGTCATTCAAAGATGAACGCAGATGGACGCATAGGCAGCCGGATCTGCGTTCATTTCTGCACATGCTGAGGGACGCCCAGCACAAGGCAAGGCCGCCCAGCATGTGTGGTGTCGCCTCCCGATGCATCCGAAATTTGATTGAGGATGCATCTGATCTAAGGTTGACCACTGGCAGTGTAGCCTGGTCAGCAGCCATTTTTTGGGGGGAGCGACTGCGTGTGACGTCCCGGCCTGCCCCCATTTTTCCAGCGTCACCCCAGCAACAACTTAACTCCACTACGCTGTCGCCTATCAATCACTTTGTGGTCGCATCCATTGGGGAAGTGACCGCAATGTGTGTGGCCTCATGCCCACTGTGCATGCACAGTTTGCTGCACTGGCAAACTGCGCTGAGGGCCGCCATTGCAGTGGGGTCTCAATGACCTTCATATTGTGTATAATGGGCTGTACCTGGCATAATGTGTATAATGAGCTCTACTCTGGCGTAACATGTAATAGCGGCTCTCCTGTATGGCATAAGGTGTATAAGGGTACTACTGTGTGGTGTAATGTGACTAACGGACACTACTGTGTGGTGTAATGTGACTAACGGACACTGCTGTCCGGTGTAATGTGACTAACGGACACTACTGTCCGGTGTAATGTGACTAACGGACACTGCTGTGTGGTGTAATGTGACTAACGGACACTGCTGTGTGGTGTAATGTGACTAACGGACACTGCTGTCCGGTGTAATGTGACTAACGGACACTACTGTGCGGTGTAATATGACTAACGGACACTGCTGTGTGGTGTAATGTGACTAATGGACACTACTGTGCGGGGTTATGTGAACTGGCACTATTCTGTGGCCCTAAACTTTTTGCGCGCGCCTTAGGCGCGCACTGTCCCTGTTCTGAGCATGGCCAGAGGAAACTATTGCCCTGAGATCTTCAAGATCTAGAACTGGCCCTGTCATCGATTTTAAATGTGAATAAGTGGCACTATTATGTGGCATAATATGAATCAGGGGCACTACGTTTGGGTTAATGTGCATAAGATTGTAATACTGTGTGGCGTAATTTGAATTGTGGGTACCTTTGTGGTCACGCCGCTTCCTTGTGTGGCCACACCCCTTTTTGCAGTGCGCGCTATCCCTTTTTTACGGATGGGAGGGCGCAAATTTATTATTTGCAGGAGGGCGCCAAACACTCTAGCACCGGCCCTGATTGAGAGGTTACATGAATTGAAAACACACACACATAAATATATAGACAGCACTGGGCACACCCCCAAATCAGTAGTCACACCCCCTCCAAGTTGGTCACACCCCCTGGCCAATAGGCCTTTCAGAAATTTCAGCTCCAGGCCCATGAGGACCTTAATCTGGCACTGGGCTAGGTCAGTCAGAGCGAGAAGAGGGGGGTAGGGGGGAGTTAGGAGCCAGCATTAGACAGTTACCAACAACAGCACACAGTCACAAGTCTCTGATGGGGGCGGGCTCTTCACAACATTAAGCTCCGCCCCCTAAATACCCGCGAATCGCGGCACTGTGGGGGGGATTGGTTCCAGGATACTTGCGTGTATAGAGCGGGGAGGGACAGGTCAGCCCGCAGTGAAGAACAGAGAGACCACTCATACCCGGGGCAGGATGGGGAAGGGGAAAGGTCCTCTCTTTTGGTGGAAAGGACGGCCACCTCACCTCCTCACTAATTAAGTACCATCGGCCTGCCAGCATGAGCGTACTAAATGAGTCAGGCCGACTCATTAGTACTTGGCTGTCTTGTATAATACTGCGGGCACTTAACTGCAGCTTGCTCTGCCCCTGCTGTCTGCGCTGCAGCGCGATCGGAGCTGAGCTGAGAGCTATGATCACAGCTGGCAGCCATAGCGGAGCCGCCGTCCTCCCGTCAGCTGCACACAAACCAACCATCTGTCCATTCAGCTCGGCTACTATTTAGTATCATCAGCGAGAGAGGGAGGGAGTCGGCGCTCCTCTCCTCGGGCAGAGCTGGCAGACGGCAGGTACTGGCCATCCCAATTTGGGAGGAGGTGAGGTGGCCTTCCGGTCCGCCAGAGGATAGAACCTTCTCCATCCAGCTACTGTAAATGGCGGCGCTGGCTGGTGGTAGTGTTGAGTGGGCCGGCGGGTGCCTGCGGAGATTTTTCCGCCTCACAGCGAATGCGCTGTGTGCAGTGCCCCTCTCGCCCATACCTAGTTACGGCACTGCCCACCAGTATTGATCGTTCCAGGGCCTCAGTAGCGGCAAAACACTGATGGGCCTGGCTCTGCTACTATGGCGGCTCACCTGGAGGCTGCTCAGGGCACACTAGTGTGCCACGGCACAGTGGTTGAAAAGCACTGCCTTAACTGTTAGTGTGTCTTGAGGACCATGATTGGGAAACACTGCTTAACCTTATAATTCCTGGAATCTACAGAATGCTGCATTTGCTAGCGAGGAGGGTATGAGGATGCAGACTCAGAAGCAGGACCGGCGCTACTCGCTCAGCGAAGGAATACAGTGCAGGGAGGCGCCAGGCTGGAGAGGTGCTCTCCCTGCTGCTGTGCCTGTCTCCCCCTGCTGCTGCCGGCTGCTGCGCCTGTCACTGTATGAAAGGCAGTGGCACCGGCAGAATGTAAAGCCTACTCCCTACCTCATCTGTAACAGCGGCTGCGTGCAATGCGGGTCCCAAGGAGGAGGCGGAGCTGCATGGGATGGAGGGCGGAGCTACATGGGATGGTGGGGCGGAACTACATGGGACCAAGCAGCTGAACAGGGGGAGAGTAATCAGTGATGGTCAGCCAGACTTGGTAAGTGGAGGGTGAGCGAAATGTGTGTGTGTTTGTGTGTGTGTGTGTGTGTGTGTGAGTGTGTGTGTGTATGTGTGTGTGTATGGTGGATGTATATGTGTGAGGTGTGTATGTGTGCATGCATTATGGACACTATGTCTGGCGGGCATTACATATAAGGATGCTACTACTAGGGGGCATTACGTATAAGGCCGCTACTACTGGTGGGCATTACGTATAAGAACGCTACTACTGGGGGGCATTACGTATAAGGACGCTACTACTGGCGGGCATTACATATAAGGGTGCTACTACTGGGGGCATTATGTATAAGGATGCTACTACTGGGGAGCATAATGTATAAGGACGCTACTACTGGGGGGCATTATGTAAAAGTGGCACTTCTGTGGGAGTTATGTATAAGGACGCTAATACTGGGGGGCATTATGTATAAGTGGCATGTCTGTGGGCATTATGTATAATGACGCTACCACTGGGGGTCATTATGTATAAGGACGCTACTACTGGGGGGGGCATTATGTATAAGCGGCACTTCTGTGGGCATTATGTATAAAGATGCTACTACTGTGGGCATTATGTATAAGCGGCACTTCTGTGGGCATTATGTATATGGATGCTACTACTGGGGGGCATTATGCACGGATCCTTTGTGAAGTACGTGAGGGAGCAAATGTATAGTTTGCAGACATCCTAGCACTGCCCTGCTCAGAACCAAAAATTGTTAATGAGGCAGTGTGTTTTAAAATCGCCACTTGATATAACCAAATACTACCATCAGAACACACTCTTATTTGATTGACAACATTTAAATATTGCCCTTTGGCTATATCTCCACAGTGCCTGCAGAATTCAGAAGATGGCAGTTCCTACATTCACAGAAGCAGTGATTAGGCAAGGGAAGGAGGAGGACCTCACTGCACTGCTTCCTGGGAAAAGGCTTGCTAAAATGAGAAAGTTGATTTCAGAACAGTTCTTTGTGTCCACTTGGTCGCTGAAATTATTGCTACAGTAACAATTTGCTACTTTTGAAGAGTATGTATGAAGTCAGCTTTACTCTAGTACTTGTGTCAGAAACAATGTGCTGTATGCTGTAAGTGAAGCATTATTAATTCCTAGACGTCATCACTGCAGTAAGCTTGCCTGCCAAATTCATCAGTTTAGGTACAAACGTCATGGGAAGTAATGTAGAAAGGAAAAGCTCTCCATTTACAGTAACAACATTATGAAGACAGTGTATGTCGTTTCTCTAAGAAGCTTATACGCACAGGTTTCAGATTGCAGTGTAAACTTGCTCTCTTTCAGCAGAACAGTAATTCTTTATATATATATGCAGCATGGATCTGCTGGAGTGCCAGAGTGCTCCCCCCCCCCCCCCCTCCCCCTATCCCCCCCCTATGAATGCTGCTTCTGCATTTTACTAGAGAACAGGTTTGGCACAGACCCTGTGTTGTGGAGATAAGCCTCTTTAGTTTACTGCTCAGTCCAATTATTTTAAACTACAAAGGGGGTAATTTAGACCTGATTGCTGCTGTGTATTTTTGCACAGCGGCGGATCAGGTCTGTACTGCGCATGCATGTGCATCGCAATGCGCCGGTGCATTGGACGACTGCACCGGGGATCGGTGCATAGCGAGGGGATGGTGCAAAAAAAGCGATCACACTGGTGATCACAAGGTGACTGACAGAAGAGGCTGATTGTTGGTGGCAACTGACAGTTCTACAGGAGTGTCCGGAGAAACGCAGGAGGGACCAGGCGTTTGGAAGGAGGTTTCTGACTTCAGCTCCAGTCCCTGATGTTTGTGCAGTTCTGCTTCAAACTTATCCCTTATCACAATGCCACAGATTGTGTATGAATGCAAAACTGGATCTAATGTGAAGTCATATTTTCCCAAAAGGCATCCAAAAATGTCCTTGTTATATTACAGTGTTATAAGGCAGACTAAGTGCAAAGTATTCACACTACACGGGAATCACTTATAAATATATCTTCCCATATTGCAAGTATATAAATAAGTGTAGACATACATGCAATGGATATAGTCAGTCCTTACGCTGATGTAATCCCTATCTTGCTAGAGGAGACAGGTGCTTCTGCAAATTTCAACTGTGGGGCCATGCACAGTTCTTGTAGGGGCCACACACAGGTCCTGCATGGGACAAATATGTGGCACCAGTAAATATATTTCTATGACCAAGGGCATAGCCAAACCTTTGTGGGCCCCATAGTAACATTTTTAAGAGACCCCTTCCCCCTTCTAGAGAATTTATACCCCATAGTAGTGCGCTAGTTCTCATTATACCACGCAGTGCCCCAATTCATATTATGTCACATTGTAGTGCCCAAATCATACCTCCCAACTTTCTTCAGGTCCAGGTCAGGACTTTTGCATTCCCACCCGGAATTAGGGGATGTGGTCTCACATAATGGAGCGTGGACTGGCCTCACATATAATGCCTGATCCGCATGCCTTGCTCTCCATTGGGGGCATGCCCAGCACTCCAGGAACTGCTGTGCATGCCCCCAGTCTCTCTCTCTCCAGTAAAAATACACTTTGCACATGCACCCGGCATTTATTCACTGACTGCTCTGCTAAACAGAGCAGTGAGTAAGAAGTGGCCTCACAACCTACCTCCCACGGTGAGACACTTCGGGACACTGGTACCTGAAAAGTGGGATTGTCCTGGCAAAATTGAGGCAGTTGGGAGGTATGCCCAAGTCAACAATATGCCACACTGTACTACGTCCAATACACATACAACAATGTTCCCATGTTCACATTATGCTACCCAGTGCTTAGGGGTCTATTTACTAAGCCTTATGGTGCCCATACACTTATAAGATAATCGGTGCTATCCTTCGATTTTGACCACATCTGTGAGAGAAATCGAAGGATTGTATGCACATTTTAGGTACCTTGAGACGCGATGCGCGGGCACGCCGGTCGAATATCGTGTCTCAAGATATTATGTGCTGCACATAATATTTATCGCATCGCAGTGTGATTGCATGTGGTTTCAAACCAACATGAGATATATCACACTGCGATGTGCGATGGGCACCCGCCAGGAGTGGCCAAAGGCCGCTCCCACTCGGCGGTGACGTGCCCATCACGTGATTACCATGCGATCTATCACATGATCGCATGGTAACAACTTTGGCAGTTCAGGTGCGATTTGATCGCACCTGAACTGCCGGTGCGATGCCCCACGATGTCGCGTCGTGGGGCATCGCACAAGTGTATGGGCAGCAATAGATGGAGATAAAGTGGACGGAGATAAGGTACCAGGCAACCAGCTCCTAACTGTCATTTTTCAAACCCAGCCTGTGACATGGCAGTTAGGAGCTGATTGGCTGGTACTTTATCTCCATCCACTCTACCTCTGTTCAAGGCTTAGTAAATAGACCACTTTGTGTGCAATTTCAGGATTCTGGTAAACAACTTTATGACCTAGGTGCAAGAGGTGAGGTCTCTATGCCTCTGGGCCCCATAGCAATGGCACTCCCTGCACCCACTATAGCTACACCCAGGGCTATGATCATGCCTTTTTAAGATCATTCTGCCACAAATTGATACTGTGCCGGCTGTTGCCCATGCAGGCAGAGCCGGCCCTAGCCAATTTGATGCCCTAGGCAAAATTTTGTCTGGTGCCCCCTAGCTCCGCCGCTAGTTCTGCATCTGTACCTGCAACGCTCAGGTAGTGGGGCCCACCGGGGGGTTACCCTGTGGGCCAGTTCAACTCTGCACAATGCCACACAGTAATGACCATAATACATATAATTCCACACAGTAAAGGAACCTTACACATATGCCCCACATTAGTAATGCCCATAATACACATAATGCCACACAGTAATTCTCCTTACACATATGCCCCACATTAGTAATGCCCATAATACACATATACTGCCACAGATACTGCCACACTTGCTGGTTATACAAAAAGATCAGTATCAAACATGTAGAAACTGTCCATTCTCTTCACTATTCAGTGTGTTTGCTGGTGTCTGTTACTCCCGTTAACTGCATGCACTTTACTTTATACTGTGGGAGCTAAATGCTCTGCCCTCCAGTCTGATGTGTCCAAAAGTCACGCTGCACTGATGTTTCATATAGAAATAGCACAACGCAACTTACTGACCACGTTACAGTGCTAGATGGCAGGAGAATTTTACGGTATGGACTGACTAGGAAATAAAGTGTGGGGAGAACACTGCCCATGTTATGTCCCTGCAGACACCTGGGGTTTGCACAGGGATAAGGGACACACACAGGATGGCAGGGTCCCCCTCCCCCATGTGCACAAGCAGTATAGGTGATGTCAGGTTTCTGTGAAGCAGTCTTCCAAAATACACATGTGTTATCATAAGAAGCCATCCAGTAATAACCATATAGTCAGTAAAAATGTCACAGGTCCAGGAATTGCATTTACTGGGCTTCTGCTGTCTGTCTGAGGTCTCACAAGTCAGGGGCATTCAAGCATGTCAGAGGAAGTTTAAGGCACAGTGTGCATTTTTTTTGACAAATGTAAACAGCAGTGTATACAAGTACTGATTGAATACATTTGGAAAGTAACAGTTAGTTTGCGGACTGTCCCTCTCAGCATGAGATGCTGCAGGGACATGCTTGGATGCCCCTAGACATGCTTGAATGCCCTAGGCAAATGCCTAGCCTGCCTATAGCTAAGGCCGGCTCTGCATGCAGGTTTACTTTTAATACAGTATTTTTGGGGCTGGCATCAGTCAGCTGCATGCACATAACATTCTATTCGACAGTACTTTAAGGTGTAACTTTTTATTTAAAATTAGAGTGACACTACTGATATTATATCTGACAGCTTTCTCTCATGGTTCCCACTCTCATAGCTAGTTCAAGTTTACTATAAGAAGTGAAAAACAAATGCAAAAAACCCCATAATGTTTAGTATGGATTACTCTGAAATGTGGTCACAGGCTTGTCATCAAATACATTTTCAAATTAATTTCAATTGGTAAAAAATTTGCCAAATAAATAATTTCCTCTGGGCAATCAGGCCAATCACAGTGAGTGTATTTGTCTATAGGTTTCTAAAAGAATGCGACTGTAGGTAATAGTAGCCCCGAGTACTGGGGGTCATTCCGAGTTGTTCGCTCGCAAGCTGCTTTTAGCAGCTTTGCACACGCTAAGCCGCCGCCTACTGGGAGTGAATCTTAGCATATCAAAAATAAGAATTTACTTACCGATAATTCTATTTCTCGTAGTCCGTAGTGGATGCTGGGGACTCCGTCAGGACCATGGGGATTAGCGGCTCCGCAGGAGACAGGGCACAAAAGTAAAAGCTTTAGGATCAGGTGGTGTGCACTGGCTCCTCCCCCTATGACCCTCCTCCAAGCCTCAGTTAGGATACTGTGCCCGGACGAGCGTACACAATAAGGAAGGATTTTGAATCCCGGGTAAGACTCATACCAGCCACACCAATCACACTGTACAACCTGTGATCTGAACCCAGTTAACAGCATGATAACAGCGGAGCATCTGAAAAGATGGCTCACAACAATAATAACCCGATTTTTGTAACAATAACTATGTACAAGTATTGCAGACAATCCGCACTTGGGATGGGTGCCCAGCATCCACTACGGACTACGAGAAATAGAATTATCGGTAAGTAAATTCTTATTTTCTCTGACGTCCTAAGTGGATGCTGGGGACTCCGTCAGGACCATGGGGATTATACCAAAGCTCCCAAACGGGCGGGAGAGTGCGGATGACTCTGCAGCACCGAATGAGAGAACTCCAGGTCCTCCTCAGTCAGGGTGTGCCCCTGACCAAGTATCAGCTCGGCAAAGTTGTAAAGCCGAGACCCCTCGGGCAGCCGCCCAAGATGAGCCCACCTTCCTTGTGGAATGGGCATTTACATATTTTGGCTGTGGCAGGCCTGCCACAGAATGTGCAAGCTGAATTGTACTACACATCCAACTAGCAATCGTCTGCTTAGAAGCAAGAGCACCCAGTTTGTTGGGTGCATACAGGATAACAGCAAGTCAGTTTTCCTGACTCCAGCCGTCCTGGAAACTATATTTTCAGGGCCCTGACAACATCTAGCAACTTGGAGTCCTCCAAGTCCCTAGTAGCCGCAGGTACCACAATAAGCTGGTTCGGGTGAAACACTGACACCACCTTAGGGAGAAACTGGGGATGAGTCCGCAGCTCTGCCCTGTCCGAATGGACAATCAGATATGGGCTTTTTTGAGACAAACGCCGCCAATTCTGACACTCGCCTGGCCGAGGCCAGGGCCAACAGCATGGTCACTTTCCCTGTGAGATATTTCAAATCCACAGATTTGAGCGGTTTAAACCAATGTGATTTTAGGAATCCAGAACTACGTTGAGATCCCACAGTGCCACTGGAGGCACAAAAGGGGGTTGTATATGCAGTACTCCCTTGACAAACTTCTGGACTTCAGGAACTGAAGCCAATTCTTTCTGGAAGAAAATCGACAGGGCCGAAATTTGAACCTTAATGGACCCCAATTTGAGGCCCATAGACACTCCTGTTTGCAGGAAATGCAGGAAACGACCGAGTTGAAATTTCTTCATGGGGCCTTCCTGGCCTCACACCACGCAACATATTTTCGCCACATGTGGTGATAATGTTGTGCGGTCACCTCCTTCCTGGCTTTGACCAGGGTAGGAATGACCTCTTCCGGAATGCCTTTTTCCCTTAGGATCCGGCGTTCAACCGCCATGCCGTCAAACGCAGCCGCGGTAAGTCTTGGAACAGACATGGTACTTGCTGAAGCAAGTCCCTTCTTAGCGGCAGAGGCCATGAGTCCTCTGTGAGCATCTCTTGAAGTTCCGGGTACCAAGTCCTTCTTGGCCAATCCGGAGCCACGAGTATAGTTCTTACTCCTCTACGTCTTATAATTCTCAATACCTTGGGTATGAGAAGCAGAGGAGGGAAGACATACACCGACTGGTACACCCACGGTGTTACCAGAACGTCCACAGCTATTGCCTGAGGGTCTTTTGACCTGGCGCAATACTTGTCCAGTTTTTTGTTCAGGCGGGACGCCATCATGTCCACCTTTGGTCTTTTCCAACGGTTCACAATCATGTGGAAGACTTCCCGATGAAGTCCCCACTCTCCCGGGTGGAGGTTGTGCCTGCTGAGGAAGTCTGCTTCCCAGTTGTCCACTCCCGGAATGAACACTGCTGACAGTGCTATCACATGATTTTCCGCCCAGCGAAAAATCCTTTCAGTTTCTGCCATTGCCCTCCTGCTTCTTGTGCCGCCCTGTCTGTTTACGTGGGCGACTGCCGTGATGTTGTCCCACTGGATCAATACCGGCTGACCTTGAAGCAGAGGTCTTGCTAAGCTTAGAGCATTGTAAATTGCCCTTAGCTCCAGTATATTTATGTGGAGAAAAATCTCCAGACTTGATCACACTCCCTGGAAATTTTTTCCCTGTGTGACTGCTCCCCAGCCTCTCAGGCTGGCCTCCGTGGTCACCAGCATCCAATCCTGAATGCCGAATCTGCGGCCCTCTAGAAGATGAGCACTCTGTAACCACCACAGGAGAGACACCCTTGTCCTTGGAGATAGGGTTATCCGCTGATGCATCTGAAAATGCGATCCGGACCATTTGTCCAGCAGATCCCACTGAAAAGTTCTTGCGTGGAATCTGCCGAATGGAATCGCTTCGTAATAAGCCACCATTTTTCCCAGGACTCTTGTGCAATGATGCACTGACACTTTTCCTGGTTTTAGGAGGTTCCTGACTAGCTCGGATAACTCCCTGGCTTTCTCCTCCGGGAGAAACACCTTTTTCTGGACTGTGTCCAGAACCATCCCTAGGAACAGCAGACGTGTCGTCGGAAACGACTGCGATTTTGGATATTTAGAATCCACCCGTGCTGTCGTAGAACTACTTGAGATAGTGCTACTCCGACTTCCAACTGTTCTCTGGACCTTGCCCTTATCAGGAGATCGTCCAAGTAAGGGATAATTAAGACGCCTTTTCTTAGAAGAAGAATCATCATTTCGGCCATTACTTTGGTAAAGACCCGGGGTGCCGTGGACAATCCAAACGGCAGCGTCTGAAACTGATAGTGACAGTTCCGTACCACGAACCTGAGGTACCCTTGGTGAGAAGGGCAATTTGGGACATGGAGGTAAGCATCCTTGATGTCCAGGGACACCATATAGTCCCCTTCTTCCTGGTTCGCTATCACTGCTCTGAGTGACTACATCTTGATTTGAACCTTTGTATGTAAGTGTTCAAACATTTCCCATTTAGAATAGGTCTCACCGAGCCGTCTGGCTTCAGTACCACAATATAGTGTGGAATAATACCCCTTTCCTTGTTGTAGGAGGGGTACTTTGATTATCACCTGCTGGGAATACAGCTTGTGAATTGTTTCCAATACTGCCTCCCTGTCGGAGGAAGACGTTGGTAAAGCAGACATCAGGAGCCTGCGAGGGGGAGACGTCTCGAATCTCCAGTCTGTACCCCTGGGATACTACTTGTAGGATCCAGGGGTCCACTTGCGAGTGAGCCCACTACGCGCTGAAACTCTTGAGACGACCCCCCACCGCACTTGAGTCCGCTTGTACGGCCCCAGCGTCATGCTGAGGACTTGGCAGAAGCTGTGGAGGGCTTCTGTTCCTGGGAATGGGCTGCCTGCTGCAGTCTTCTTCCCTTTCCTCTATCCCTGGGCAGATATGACTGGCCTTTTGCCCGCTTGCCCTTATGGGGACGAAAGGACTGAGGCTGAAAAGACGGTGTCTTTTTCTGCTGAGATGTGATTTGGGGTAAAAAAGGTGGATTTTCCAGCTGTTGCCGAGGCCACCAGGTCCGATGGACCGACCCCAAATAACTCCTCCCCTTTATACGGCAATACTTCCATGTGCCGTTTGGAATCTGCATCACCTGACCACTGTCGTGTCCATAAACATCTTCTGGCAGATATGGACATCGCACTTACTCTTGATGCCAGAGTGCAAATATCCCTCTGTGCATCTCGCATATATAGAAATGCATCCTTTAAATGCTCTATAGTCAATAAAATACTGTCCCTGTCAAGGGTATCAATATTTTCAGTCAGGGAATCCGACCAAGCCACCCCAGCGCTGCACATCCAGGCTGAGGCGATCGCTGGTCGCAGTATAACACCAGTATGTGTGTATATACCTTTTTAGGATATTTTCCAGCCTCTCAGCTGGTTCCTTGAGGGCGGCCCTATCTGGAGACGGTACCGCCACTTGTTTTGATAAGCGTGTGAGCGCCTTATCCACCCTAAAGGGTGTTTCCCAACGCGCCCTAACTTCTGGCGGGAAAGGGTATACCGCCAATAATTTTCTATCGGGGGAAACCCACGCATCATCACACACTTCATTTAATTTATCTGATTCAGGAAAAACTACAGGTAGTTTTTTCACACCCCACATAATACCCTTCTTGTGGTACTTGTAGTATCAGAAATATGTAACACCTCCTTCATTGCCCTTAACATGTAACGTGTGGCCCTAAAGGAAAATACGTTTGTTTCTTCACCGTCGACACTGGAGTCAGTGTCCGTGTCTGTGTCTGTGTCGACCGACTGAGGTAAATGAGCGTTTTACAGCCCCTGACGGTGTTTGAGACGCCTGGACAGGTACTCATTTGTTTGCCGGCCGTCTCATGTCGTCAACCGACCTTGCAGCGTGTTGACATTATCACGTAATTCCTTAAATAAGCCATCCATTCCGGTGTCGACTCCCTAGAGAGTGACATCACCATTTCAGGCAATTGCTCCGCCTCCTCACCAACATCGTCCTCATACATGTCGACACACACGTACCGACACACAGCACACACACAGGGAATGCTCTGATAGAGGACAGGACCCCACTAGCCCTTTGGGGAGACAGAGGGAGAGTTTGCCAGCACACACCAAAAACGCTATAATTATACAGGGACAACCTTTATATAAGTGTTTTTCCCTTATAGCATTTTAATATATATATACATATCGCCAAATAAGTGCCCCCCCTCTCTGTTTTAACCCTGTTTCTGTAGTGCAGTGCAGGGGAGAGCCTGGGAGCCTTCCCACCAGCATTTCTGTGAGGGAAAATGGCGCTGTGTGCTGAGGAGAATAGGCCCCGCCCCCTTTTCGGCGGGCTTCTTCTCCCGTTTTTCTGAGACCTGGCAGGGGTTAAATACATCCATATAGCCCCCAGGGGCTATATGTGATGTATTTTTAGCCAGAATAAGGTACTATCATTGCTGCCCAGGGCGCCCCCCCCAGCGCCCTGCACCCTCAGTGACCGCTGCTATGAAGTGTGCTGACAACAATGGCGCACAGCTGCAGTGCTGTGCGCTACCTTATGAAGACTGAAGAGTCTTCTGCCGCCGTTTCTGGACCTTCACTTTTCGGCATCTGCAAGGGGGGTCGGCGGCGCGGCTCCGGGACGAACCCCAGGGTGAGACCTGTGTTCCGACTCCCTCTGGAGCTAATGGTGTCCAGTAGCCTAAGAAGCCAATCCATCCTGCACGCAGGTGAGTTCACTTCTCTCCCCTAAGTCCCTCGTAGCAGTGAGCCTGTTGCCAGCAGGACTCACTGAAAATAAAAAACCTAACAAACTTTTACTCTAAGCAGCTCTTTAGGAGAGCCACCTAGATTGCACCCTTCTCGGCCGGGCACAAAAATCTAACAGAGGCTTGGAGGAGGGTCATAGGGGGAGGAGCCAGTGCACACCACCTGATCCTAAAGCTTTTACTTTTGTGCCCTGTCTCCTGCGGAGCCGCTAATCCCCATGGTCCTGACGGAGTCCCCAGCATCCACTTAGGACGTCAGAGAAATTGCGAACGAAAGATTCGCAATATTGCGAAAAGACTTCTCTGTGCAGTTTCTGAGTAGCTCGAGACTTAAGGTGGGTACCAGGCCCGGCGCTACCCGCTCAGCGAAGGGATGCAGTGCAGGGAGGCGCTGGGACGGATAGGCGCTCCCCCTGCTCTGCATTCCTTCCCTGCTGCGCCGTCCTGTCCCCCCTGCTGCTGGTGCAGCTGCCAGTGCTGTGTCTGTCACTGTATGACAGGCACTGGCAGCGGGCACCTGCAGCATGAAAAGCCTCCTCCCTCCCCTCACCTGTGCTGTGTGACAGCGCCGAGTACGGGACAGAAGGGGGCGGAGCTACACGGGACGGAAGGGGCGTGGCTAAACGGGTCAGAAGGGGCGGGGCTACACGGACCAGGCTGCTCATGTACAGAGGGAGACTGGCTTAGGTAAGTGGAGGGTGAGAGAGAAGTGTGTGTATATGGTGGGTGTGTGTATGTGTGTGTGTGTGTGTGTGAGGTATGTCTGTGCGCGTGCTTTATGGACGCTACTACTGGGGGGGCATTACGTATAACGACGCTACTACTGGGGGGGCATTACATGTAAGAACGCTACTACTACTGGGGGGGTCATTACGTATAAGGACGCTACTGCTACTGCGGGGGGGCATTACGTATAAGGACGCTACTACTACTGGGGGGGGCATTACATGTAAGAACGCTACTATTACTGGGGGGGGCATTACGTATAAGGACGCTACTACTACTAGGGGGGGGGCATTACGTATAAGGACGATACTACTACTGGGGTGCACTACGTATAAGGACGCTACTACTACTGGGGGGCATTACGTATAAGGACGATACTACTACTGGGGGTGGGGGCATTACGTATAAGGACGATACTACTACTGGGGGGGGGGCATTACGCATAAGGACGCTACTACTACTGGGGGGGGGGCATTACGTATAAGGACGCTATTACTACAGGGGGGGCATTACGTGTAGCAACGCTACTACTGGGTGGGCCATTACGTGTAAGGACGCTACTACTACTGGGGCTGGGGGCATTACGTATAAGGACGATACTACTACTGGGGTGCACTACGTATAAGGACGCTACTACTACTGGGGGGGGCATTACGTATAAGGACGATACTACTACTTGGGGGCATTATGTATAAGGACGCTACTATTACTGTTGGGGAGCATTACATATAACTGCTACTACTACTGGGGGGGGCATTACGTATAAGGACGATACTACTACTGGGGTGCATTACGTATAAGGACGCTACTACTACTGGGGGGGGGCATTACGTATAAGGACGATACTACTACTTGGGGGCATTACGTATAAGGATGCTACTATTACTGGGAGGGCATTACGTATAACAATGCACTACTGGGGGGAGGGCATTACGTATAAGGATGCTACTAGTGCGCAGAGCATTATGTATAAGGACGGTACCACTACTGGGGGCGTATTACGTATAAGAACGCTACTACTACTGGGAGGGCATTACGTATAAGGACGCTACTACTACTGGGGGGCATTACGTATAAGGACGCTACTACTTCTAGGGGGGAATTACGTATAAGGACGCTTCTACTACTGGGGGGCATTATGTATAAGGATGCTACTACTACTGGGGGGGATTATGTGTAAGGATGCTACTACTACTGGGGGGGCATTATGTATAAGGACACTACTACTACTGGGGGGCATTATGTATAAGGATGCTACTACTACTGGGGGGCATTATGTATAAGGATGCTACTACTACTGGGGGGGCATTATGTATAAGGACACTACTACTACTGGGGGGCATTATGTATAAGGACACTACTACTACTGGGGGGCATTATGTATAAGGACGCTACTATTACTGGGGTGCATTACATATAAGGACGCTACTACTACGGGTGGGGCATTACGTATAAGATTAATAAGATTGTGCTACATTGTGGCGTAATTTTAAATGGGGGTACTATTGTGTGGCCTTGCCCCTTACTTGTGAGACCACACACCTTTTCCCGGCGCGCGCCAAAGGAATATGGGAGGGCGCAAATTTATAGTTTGCAGGGGGGCGCCGAACACCCTAGCACCGGCCCTGGTGGGTACACACTATTAGATATATCTGCAGATCAATTGATCTGCAGATATATCTATGTACGGATCGGGCAGTGTGCTGTGCATACACACAGCCCGATCCGTCGGGGGACTGACGTCATGAACTGGGCGGGCGGGCGCTCGCGCCCGCCCAGTTCACCTGTCAATCACCGCCGGCCGCCGCAGCATGTGTACGGGCGGTCGGACGACCGCCCCGTACACACACAGCGACGGGCCAATATATCGTTAGATATATTGGCTGTCGGCTGTGCTGCGCGGCCGACGCGATACGTCTGTGAACGATGGAGTTCACAGACGTATCGCCCGTACACACTGGCCGACGGTCCCGCGATGTATCGGCCGTTCAAGAGAACGGGCGATACATCGACCAGTGTGTACGGGCCTTTACTCTGCCAGTGCGATCAGTTCAGTGCTTGTTGTTCCTGGTTTGACGTCACAAACACACCCAGCGTTCGCCCAGACACTCCTCCGTTTCTCCAGCCACTCCCGCGTTTTTCCCAGAAACTGTAGCGTTTTTTCACACACACCCATAAAACGGCCAGTTTCCGCCCAGAAACATCCACTTCCTGTCAATCACATTACGATCACCAGAACGAAGAAAAAACCTTGTAATGCCGTGAGTAAAATTCCTAACTGCATAGCAAATTTACTTGGCGCAGTCGCACTGCGGACATTGCGCATGCGCATTAGCGACTAATCGCTCCGTTGCGAGAGAAAAATGGGCGTGACCAAATGCCATATAGGGCGTGGCCAATGAAAATGGGGGCGTGATACACATATGGGGGGAGGGGCAGATACACATATGACCTCAATAGTGCAAGATACATGTTGCCCCACAGTGCCAGATATACTTTGCCCCAGAGTGGCAGATACACATTGCCCCAGAGTGCCAGATACACAAATGCCCCCACAGTGCCAGATACACAAATGACCCCACAGTGCCAGATACACATTGCCCCACAGTGCCAGATACACAAATGCCCCCACAGTGTCAGATACAAAAATGCCCCACAGTGCCACATACACAAATACCCCCACAGTGACAGATATACATTGTCCCACAGTATCAGATACACATTGTCCCACAGTGTCAGATACACATTGCCCAAAAGTGCCAGATACACAAATGCCCCCACAGTGCCAGATACACAAATGCCCCCACAGTGCCAGATACACATTGCCCCACAGATCCAGATACACATCGCCCCCACAGTGCCAGATACACAAATGCCCCCACAGTGCCAGATATACATTGCCCCACAGTGGGGGTCATTCCGAGTTGTTCGCTCGCAAGCTGCTTTTAGCAGCTTTGCACACGCTAAGCCGCCGCCTACTGGGAGTGAATCTTAGCTTATCAAAATTGCGAACGAAAGATTCGCAATATTGCAAAAAGACTTCTCTGTGCAGTTTCTGAGTAGCTCGAGACTTACTCTGCCAGTGCGATCAGTTCAGTGCTTGTCGTTCCTGGTTTGACATCACAAACACACCCAGCGTTCGCCCAGACACTCCTCCGTTTCTCCGGCAACTCCCATAAAACAGCCAGTTTCCGCCCAGAAACACCCACTTCCTGTCAATCACACTACGATCACCAGAACGAAGAAAAAACCTCGTAATGCCGTGAGTAAAATACCTAACTGCATAGCAAATTTACTTGGCGCAGTCGCACTGCGGACATTGCGCATGCGCATTAGCGACTAATCGCTCCGTTGCGAGAAAAAAATAACGAGCGAACAACTCGGAATGACCCCCAGTGTCAGATACACATTGCCCCAAAGTGCCAGATGCACAAATGCCCCCACAATGCCAGATACACAAATGCCCCCACAGTTCCAGATACACATTGCCCCACAGTGCCAGATACACATTGCCCCCACAGTGCCAGATATACGTTGCCCCCACAGTGCCAGATACACATTGCCCCACAGTGCCAGATACACATTACCCCACAGTGCCAGATACACAAATGCCCCCACAGTGCCAGATATACATTACCCCATAGTGCCAGATACACAAATACCCCCAAAGTGTCAGATACACAAATACCCTCACAGTGCCAGATATACATTGCCCCACAGTGCCAGATATACATTGCCCCACAGTGCCAGATATACATTGTCCCACAGTGTCAGATACACAAACGCCTGTTTATGCTGTGTGAGGGAAGGAGAGCGCAGCGCAGCACCTCTCTTGCCCCTCAATGCTCGTGAAGTCCGGTCTCTGCAGCTCCGGCGGTGGGTATCTCAAATGAGGTGCCAGTTCGTTAGCCTATCAAGGCTCGCGGACCGGCAGCCAATCAGGAGCAGCGGCTGCTGGTCCGCGAGCTCTGATTGGATAGCAGACCGATGCCTTATTGAGATCACCCCCCTCCAGCAGCCGCCGGAGCAGAGACCGGACATCACTGAGAATTGAGGGGTAGGAGAGGCGCTGCGCTCTCCTCCCCTCACATAGCAGCCAGCGGCAGTGCTGCTGTAACTGGTGAGTGGCTCAGCGGTAGTGCAGTCACAGTGAGCGGCGGCCCGGCAGCAGTGGGTATGGCGTACCCGTGGCTAAATTCTTAACGGTACGCCGTACCCGCCCACTTGCACCGCTGGAGCTAACCTGTCTGCTGGATGGATGGCAATATCCTGAGATGTCGCAAATCACATCTTTACTCCCTGACGTCAGTAATTCACCTTACCCAATTCACTTGAAGATGTACATAGAGTCATCAAGGTGTACAACCTCTGTCCATACATACATCCCATCCTCAACCCCTTGACGCACAATATGAAACAATGATTTTGGTCTGTGATTAAAATGTTCATGTCTGCAAAATTAAAATGCCCATATTTTTAAATTAGGAATATTACCACAGCTTTCTCAGCTTTCTACTGCTCGTTTGAAACTCATGAATGTATTAGATAACTTACTGTATCACTATGCCCAGATTTAATTATATTCCTTTTTAACCCTTTTTTGCTGCACTAACTCCTCCCCCAATGGCCACAGAAGCTCCAGTTCCACATTTTCCACCATGATTCAACTGCATAAGGGCATACTTGCCTACCTGACCCTCTCCATGAGGAACAGAGCATTTTCTCCCTCATGGAGAGGGTCAGGTAGGCAAGTATGCATAAGGGAAATAATACATTAATAATGTCAGTAATTAAAATGATTTTTGTTTTCTAAAGCTGCCAGTCATATATAAGTAAGAAGTATTTCTGGTATAATAATGATACAGCTAACCCAAAGAGGGCAAACTTGTATGTGTGTGTGGGTGGTGTGGGTGTGTGTGCGTGTGTGTGTGGGCGGGGACCCCACCTCCTTTACTCTGGAAAGTGGCTCAAATCATGATCACAATAGCAGTAATATATAATATGATTTTGCTACAGCTGCAGCCACATCATGTAAAATAAGGGACAGAACAGAGCCGCTGTGCATGTCCAGTGGCAGCAGCTTTTCCTACCAAGTCTGCTGTATGTGGGTATCTGAGCCAACAATCAGTGCATTGAACCAGGGAGCAGATGCCGGCTTACCATGAGGTGTGAGAATATATGTTCTTAGAAACAGGGCTGTTTCTAGCCAATTTGGCTCCCAGTGCGAGATTTAAAAATGCGCCCCCCCCATGACATAAAAAAAGTCCCCCCCCCCCCACACCTAGATAAAAAAAAACTTGTGCGCACACTCGGCAAGGGGGCGTGGCCTCATCTAAATGGGCATGGCCTCATCTGAAAAGACTACCTCACAATCCAGTTTTTGACCCTGCTCCAACAGATCACGACCACCACATGAAGAAAAAATTCTACCATATTAAGCCCCACACAGTAATGCCCCCTGCACCATATTATGCCACACACCGCAATGCCCTTGATATATTAAATCCCCACACTACGGCAGGCAAGAGTCCCCATTTCACACATTACGGCAGGTGTCCCCATTTGAGAGAGAGAGAGAGAATATACTTACACAGGCGATTACCGCTCTTCGGTCCGCCTCACCAGTCGCTCCTCGCGCCGGCCTTTCCCTCTTCCTTACTTAGATCCCCCTCTGTACTCCGCTCAGGTGGTGGTGGGGGGGGTTTCGCGGAGTGACGGGGTTGCGTCGTGGCGTAACGGCGCAACCGCGTCATTCCGTGAAACTCCGCCCCCCAAGCAAGTTACTCGGGGAGAAATAGGAGGGGGAAGCAGGGAGCCACAGTTAGTGCAGCGGCGGGCGCCCAGTGCGGTTGCACTGCTCGCCTGCCCCAAGAAACGGCCCTGCTTAGAAACCTCAGTTCTGTCTCCTACTGGCTTTATTATGCATTATAATAAGATGTTTAACCTTTTCCTGACCACTACATGTGATTCATGTGCGATACGTATTTTAGGCTGTCTCCCATACAGCTTATACTATAGTTCATACTGTATTACATATAACATTCATGTACTGTATATGCATGACCATAGTTCTTCTGACGTTCCCAAATATTCACAGACTTGCTCCAATGCTCCTTAGAGCAGGGGACTTGGATTGTGGAATGGTGCTGGAAAAAAATAAAAAAATAATTACTTTAGGAGGGCTGGCCCTATAATGGCTTAGTGTGATAATTGTCCTTTATATGTTTAAGGTATTATATACAGTACAGATTATGTTAGTCTGACTGACTGCTTAAGAGCTAATTATGCCCTCTTCATCAGTGACGTGCGGTGGGGTGAGGCAGGTGAGGCAGAGCCTTTCCTGTCATACAGTACTAATGTTTGTGCCAGAGTTTTGATGGTATAAAGTATATGAAAAATACAAAGAATATGCTTGTAATATCTTCTTTGCATTATAAACCTCCTAATGATAAAGGGGACGCTGTCTGCCGTAATGTGTAAAAAGGGGATGCTGTCTGCCGTAATGTGTAAAAAGGGGATGCTGTCTGCCGTAATGTGTTAAAAGGTGAATCTGTCTGCCATAATATGTAAAAGGGACTC